>NC_084817.1:2340000-2501842 GCF_963583255.1 Pyrus communis
TTTCTCCTCAATTGTATTGGGAACGGTTTGGACTAGAGGTTTTTCGTTTTAGTTGTCGGATTGTCCCTGTGAATAGTCATTCCTTAACCATTTGCGTGGGCTTAAATTCTTTGTAATTAGTTTAAAGCAACGTTGCTTGTAATAAAAAAATATTATACAAAGCAACGTCGCTCGTTCATTTTTTGAACTGTTGCAATGTTTGAAACTACTTATTAATCCTTGAAACTATAAGAGCTGTCTTATTATCCTTTTTATATGTTAATTACTTTTCTCCATCGTCATTTCTCACCTTGCATTTTATGACTAACTAGCTAGCCAAAATCTAAATGCCAAAAGATTGTTGGAGTCAAATAATAAAGTTCAACTCTAATTGAATTACATAGTTATAATTGATTTGAATTAGGGTTAGAGTTTTAATTAGTTAGCTATTCCTTGTGCCAAAAAGAAAAGTGAAATCCGTATTCCTTCCTGTTGGTTATAAGGGGTTCTTATGTGGAATACATTTACATGGCCTTTATTAGTAGGGTTTCTAGCATCCGTGAGTAAGTATAATTCTAGGAACTTGAAACTTATATACAATTGAGGCCCCTATGCACACTGCTAACACCACAATAGTAAGAACTCTCCATCAGTTTATTGTATAAGGAGCAACAGTTCATAGAAGTGCTTCAATCTATTCCGTTTTGAAGTTTGATCATCCAGAAATTCATCATGTCGTCTTCTCCAGGTATGCAAGGTTTACGTGTTTTGATTTGATGAACTGATAAAGTTTACAACGATTTGGAGTTAAGTTGGCTATTAAGAGTGTTTGACAAATAAATTACACATGAGTCTTGCGTAGTCAGGGAACTTATATGAACATGAATTTGAAAATTGTGAGTGTGCCACTACTTGTTCTCGCTAATAGACTATATGATGCAAAATTGTGTTATTTAACTTCTAACTAAAATTAAGAGGCTCAACTTAAATTCTTTCTTTGTTGTCTTACTTATTTCAGAACTCCTCTTACATAGATATATAACAAGGTGAAAATTATTGGAATATGAATTGATATGAATTTGCCAATTTGGTGTATTCAATATATTCAATTGCAATAGAAAGAGCTGCAATTAAATTGATTAAATAAGGGATTTGACATAATGCGGCCACCGCCTAAAACATCCTCTCCCCATCGACCAACGCTCAAACAAAAGGAAGACTATTCCTTTATTGCCAAAGCAAGTCTATTTGGTGGCAACCATAATATACCAAGCCATTTTTGTCCGTGGACTCAAATAAGTAAATAAAGTTTAAAGCACTTACTTTGTATCAGAAGTTTCAAGTTTGAATTTCTCTTTTTCAATATCTGTTGTATCAAACGAAATAGTTTATCATCCAAATCATGCTTTACAAATCAAACCTCCCATTAAGTACAAACTCTCCAAGCATACAATTCAAAAACAAAAAAATTTAGGAAAAAAAAAGGTTTGATCTTAAGAATGACGGCAAACAAGTGAGCCAAGAACAGACAGGCTTTGGTCTTTTTATTTTATTTTATTGAAATTTAAAATAACCTGGTGTTAGATTACATATTTATTATAGTCTCTTAATGTGTCCTTAATTCAAAATAATTAATGTGCATTTTATTTAATGTCTTCAATTAAATATTTAAATTTATTAATATACAAAAAAATTTAATTTATTTTTTGACAAAATTTGTTTTTTATATTTATTTTAATTTAATTTAACATTTTTCAAACTTGAAAGACTCAATTAATGTACCTAAATCTATGTATCAAAATGTATTATATCGAACTAATGTATTTAAATGTTAGTACTGGAATGTATGTATTGAAATATATGCACTGAAATGTATTATATTAAATTAATGTACCTAAATGTGTGTACCGAAATGTTAATACATAAATATATGTACCAAAATGTATTATATTGAATTAATGTACCTAAATGTTTGTATCGAAATATATGTACCGAAATGTGTATACCTAAATATATGCACTGAAATATATTATAATGAATTTAATGTACCTACATGAAGAAGACAAAGTACATCGAAATATACTGTATAACAAAAATTAATCTATCTAAATGTTTACAACAAAACATATTACGATAAATGCAATGAAAATTATAATTATAATGAAATAAAATTAATACATTAAAATTAGGAAGAAAAAGAGAAATAATTAAAAAAATGCAAATATAATTAAATGAGGTTATTAATGTATGAAGGGGCTAAAATTATTTTTGATCTTACTCATGGTTTTAGTCTAAAAGTCATCTTTGCCAAGAATTAGATGAACTTTTCTAAAAAAAAATAGGAATATTATATTAGCACCCAAAATATTGTTGAATACACCTCATATTTGCTTTTTCAATTGAAAGTTATCTTAATACACCCCACATACTTTTCTTTAATACCCTCACACATCACACTTTCAACATACATCCCACATTTTTTTACCTACACTCCACTTCACATTTAAGTGCAAATACATATTTCATGGTTTTTTTTTTTAAAATTTTTTTTAAAATTTTTTACTATGAAACCGGATTGAAGAGGAATGTGGGGTTGATAGAACGCCTCCATGAATCATTGGATTGAAGAATTTCATTGTATGTACAAAACAACCAATCATATGTGCATCTGCGAGAGCTTTTGGTATCACAGCCAAAGAGGCAAGTAGCTTGACTTGGATGTTCCTCTCCTTCCCTTCCTGTTTGGGTGTAATTTGAAGCGTCATAACGAGAATCTGTAAGTTTTGAGTCATCTCTGTGAAAATCGTCAAAACAAGGCAGATATGTTGATTTCATATGGAGATGAAACTATAGTGGTACAATGAATGAAAATCAGGAGGCTATTGATTAATATCTTTGGGCTTTAAAGTTGTGATCAACGGGTTTGTAGTTCCATTGATTTAGGTTTTGTTCTACAACAGAGGATGTGATTGGTTTTGAGAGTTGAAGAAAAATAATTGTAGGATATACATGTTAAAGTTGTGATTTGGGGTGTATTTAGATTTATTATTTAACTTTATGAGGTTAAAATTGTCATTGCATATTAAATATATAAGTCATTTAATATTGAATTTTAAAGTAGGGTGTATTCAACATTATATGGGGTGCTAATAAAAAAAGCCATGTAGCTTTGTCAGTATATATTTGAAAACAAAGGGGAAAGGGACACAAATGTAGTTGGTTAAGATGCTTCTCGATTAGCTATGAAATCTTTATATGTGCATGGGGTGTTGGCTGGTCAATTTCTCACCTGCACAAGCAAGCATAAGCTTAGGTTCTAAAGTATAATTTATACCCTGGAACTAGCAAATTAAACTGTTTTTTATGCTTTGACGATAGACTATTGTCTGTTTGTCCGTCCTAAATCAATATTTTGTTATGAATATGATATCTTTTTGGGTTCTTTAGAAAATGGCTCTTGAAGCTTCTATCTTCCAAACAAAAACTCACATAATATTAAACATTTAAATAAAACTCAAATTTCAAATAGAGTAGCATGTAGACAAATATGTAACCAATTATTATTACATATTTACAACTTTTGCCACAAAACCGTAATTATGTCAATAAATATTGTTACTCACCCAAATTATGATTAGCAATTAAGAGTGCATTTTTGCTCATCACCATTTATGTGGTGTATGCTTACCATCCTATTTATCACCATTGGATGAGTTTGAATTTTGAGATTTGTGCTTATCCACTACAAGAATCTCAAAATTCAAACTCATCTAAAGGTGATGAAATAGGATGGTGAGTATACACCACACTAAATGGTGGTGAGCAAAAATGCTCCCTAACAATTAACCGCACATGAAAATTTTACCTTTCTTGTATGATAAATATTAGGAACATATATATATATATATATATTAATTTAGCCATGTTCATAAACAATTATGGGCACATTTTTCGTATGGAAAAAAAAAAATCCTTTGTACAATCCGTTATTTTGCATCAAATAATATTGTTTGATAAAAACAACAAAGAACCAATTAATATTCTTTTATGTTGTAGGTAAATTATCTTACCTAGATTATTACATACATTAGGCATTTTTTGTTTGTTATTATATATGCGTGTTTAAAATCATTTATCAACATTTATATGTAAAATATAAGTAAATTAATTTTGAATCAAATAGCATTTATTTTGTAGATAAATAAAAATAGTAGTTCCATTATTTTGGTAAAGTTAAACAGTGCCTAAATTATTTCGTAAAAATTAAACCAAGAAAAATTATCTCCATTAAAATAAAACAGTAGATATTCAACAAAAAAAAAATATAAAAATAAAACAGTAGATACATTATTTTCTTATAAGATTAAACAATAGGTAAATTATATTGTAGGTACATTATGTTTGTAATAAAAAAAATGAAATTGAAATTCATAAACAAAAAGTAGTAGATACATTATTTTTTAATCAAATTTCCTTTATTTGTAGATGAATTATTTTCATGCATTATTATATATTTGGGGCACAATTTACTACTAATATATATATGTGTACAATAATTTACCTATATTATTATATAAAATATACATAAATTTATTTTGAATCAAATAACATTTTTTATTTTACAGGTAAATTATTTTGCATGTATCATTACATATACATGGCAAATTTATTACTAATACACATGTCCAAATAATTTACCTATATTTTTTAAATATAGGTAAATTATTTTATGGTGCTCTTTCATATTTTCATTTGGTAAGAAAATGACAAGATTAAATTAAATTTGTCTAATTTTATGCAAATTTGAAAAACAATTAGGAAATCTTAAGGAAAGTATAACATTATTAGTTCTTTTTTGCCTTAACATACAATTTGTTATGATGTATTAATATGCACTGATTTTAAACATTAAACATTTTTTTTCCCATTAATCTCTCCCTTCAAATCTGCATAGAATTAAATGTCTACATTAAAACTGTAATTAGGGGTATTTTAGGCATCTGAAAAATGCAAAATGTGTAAAGGCAAACAAAATTAATGAATTTGCTTATGTGGAGGCTGGTTATTGGGTTTTATTCAGATAAAAAGATTATGTTGGATTTTATGTAAAGAAACTTGAGTTTCAAGGCCTAAAGTCATATTTTCAGTATTTTCTTTTTTCTTCTCAAAACTGTTACGAATGTGATCAATTTAAAAAGCACTACAATTTAGCTTGTCAAATGGAAAGTTTGATGTGGTAGGTTCTAAGTTCGAGTTATATAAATGATGAGTTCGATATCTAATTATTATAGCTGATTTACTGTGTGACTTAACTAAATCCGCTAACCATTAGGATTTATTGTTTATAAAGAAAAAAAAAAGGTTTGCCGTAGGGCTATTTAGTCAATTTGCTATATCATCATGTTCATGTGCCATACTTTGTTATTGCTAATCACCTGTTCTTGTAACAGTCATCTTGTTTATCTAGGGACGGATCTTGAATTTCAGAGTTATCTGAGCTAAATTTACCTTACGTACAATACAAGAGATAAAGGAGAGGAAATTACTTTGTCACGGCTACATGAAACTAATGTATTTGGGATAGGATCTTCACCCATTACTGCTAGAAATGCTTTTCTCGTCGATTGTATTTGGAACAATTGAACTGGAGGTTTCTCTATTTAATTAAGTTACTTTCCAACCATTTGCGTTTCAAATCCTCTTCCTCCTCGTAGTCTAGTTTAAAGCAATGTCACTTGTAATAAAGAACAATATAAAACCCAATTAGTCAATATTTATGACATGTTTACTTCAAGTAAAGATAAATAAACCGTTGGAGCAAGGGAATAAGCAAAACAAATCTGTTCAACTAGCCACCTAGTTTATATAATTCTTAATTTTCAGATATAAACTTATAAGCTTTAAGGCAGAAGTTGTCCACACCTAGACGGATTTCATTTGTATTAAAACAACAATGATTTGAATTCTCATATATATATATATATGTCATTAACATTAAAATTTGAAACATAAACCCAATATGACGCCTTTTATGGTCTAATTGTAATAAGCCCAGGATGTAGTTCACCACATGATGTGCATAATCAAAATAAGGCCCAATGTTAGCGTACTTCTTACTTGCCCAAGCCCAAAATTAGAGGTGGGTTCAGTTTCAATCTGTTCAATTTCTTGTCAAAACCCAAACTAAACCAAAATTTCGGTTCGGTTTAATATTTTTAGGTTTTTGTTTGATTCGGTTTAATTTTGGTTTGGTTCAATCTTTTCTTTGCTTTGATTCGGTATTCGGCTCAATGTTTTTTTCGGTTTTTTAAACCCACCCTACCCAAAATGATGTGATTCTAACTTGCGAGAATATGTGATAGAGAGATTTTTCAGTGTGACATGAATATGGGGTGGTATACCACGTGTCCAGATAAAAATGATGGGATATGTGTGTTAAAAAATTAATAACTTTAAAAATAAAATTTACCACCACTTATATAAAAATACGTGATGTACCACTTGTGTTCGGGTGATAATGAAAATTTTCTTTATGTGATAATTGGGCCAATGTTAGCGTACTTCCCAATGCTCCCTCTTTTGTCTTCTTCCCTACTTGGCTTCGCGCTGATTCGTTTGAACCTGCAACCGACCACGGACGGCTTTTCCGAAACCTTAGTCCTTACGTCTCGTATAAGCCTGAAACAAAAAGCCGAACAATCTTCTCGCAACCAAAATATCATCCGACCGGAGAAAAGTTAAGCACAGCAGAAATGGATCTGAGAGAAAGCGTCATCAACCAAAACGACTTCGCTCTGGGGCTGACGAAGCAGCTGCTTCAGACCGAAGGCAAGCAATCGACCCTCGTGTACTCGCCGCTGTCCATCCACGTGCTGTTGAGCTTGATTGCGGCCGGGTCAAAGGGTCCGACTCAGGACCAGCTGCTGTCTTTTCTCAAATCAAAGTCCACTGACCACCTCAACTCCTTCGCCGCCGAGCTCGTGTCCATGATCTTCTCCGATGGGTCCCCTAGCGGCGGCTCCCATCTCTCGTTTGCGAGTGGAGTATGGGTGGACAGGTGTCTCCCTCTGAAGCCTTCTTTTAAGCAGGTGGTGGACACCTCTTACATGGCTGCTCTTGCCCAAGTCGATTTTCAGACCAATGTAAGCTCCCAAACCGTCTGTCCTGTCGTTTCGATTGTTTTTTTCGACGATGCTCTTGATCAAAGTCTTCAATTTTTTTGATGTGAGATGCTTGTTCCCTTGTTGAACCAAAATCGTAGGCCTGCTGATGCTCTTTTACTTGTAGCATTTCAACTAAAAACTTCCTTTCTCTAATCATTAATGTTTGTGCTTGTTCTTCTGCATAGCTTAGCTATTACAGAATCATATCGTAATTCGTAGATTTTTGTTATAGTACGTTCATCACTAGGTTAATAGTATTGAAGTAACATGCAGGCTGATATATCATTGTTTTCTAACTTGTCGTAACTGCTGTTGGTGCTCGAGGCTGCTCAAGTGGCCTCGGGAGTGAATTCATGGGCTGAAAAGGAGACGAGAGGCCTTATCAAGGAGGTACTTCCTCCCGGGTCAGTTGACAGCTCAACCAGGCTCATCTTTGCAAATGCATTATACTTCAAAGGAGCTTGGACTGAAAAGTTTGATGCATCACAAACTAAAGAGCATGACTTCCACCTTCTCGATGGGAGCACAGTTCAGGTGCCATTCATGACCAGCAGGAAGAAACAGTATGTAAGTTCCTTCAATGGTTTCTCAGTCTTAGGGCTTCGTTACAAGCAAGGTGAAGACAAGCGGTGTTTCTCCATGTACATCTTTCTTCCCGAGGCGAGATATGGGCTCCCAGCTTTGGTTGAGAAACTTGGTTCTGAGTCCGGGTTTTTGGATCGCCATCTTCCCAAGCAAAAATCTGCAGTGGGTGATTTCAGAATTCCAAAGTTTAAGATCTCATTTGGGTTTGAAGCTTCCAATGCCCTTAAAGGTCTGGGACTGGTGCTGCCTTTCGGTGGTGAAGGAGGTTTGACAGAGATGGTGGACTCGCCCGAGGGTAAGAACTTGTACGTTTCCAGCATATTCCATAAGTCGTTCATCGAAGTGAACGAAGAAGGCACAGAAGCTGCAGCTGCGACTGCCGGGGTTATTAAGCTTTTGTGCCTGGAAGTGCCAAGGACGGTTGACTTTGTGGCTGATCGTCCATTTCTCTTCTTGATCAAGGAAGAATTGACCGGAACTGTGCTTTTCATCGGGCACGTACTCAATCCTCTTGCAGGCTGAGCGTTGTTATTCCCTGTAAAAGGCAAACGTATACGTAGAACTACGCGAGATTATATATAAAATGTATGATCATCTCTATTAAAATAAATGTATGATCATCATGTTCACGTCGTCTTGTTTATATATATATATAAATGTATGATCATATACATTTATATATATATATATAAATGTATGGTCATCTCTATTAAAATAAATGTATGGTCTTCATTTTCATGTCGATCGTCTTGTTTCTCTCGTATGGCTTTTGTTGTTCCTTCTGCCATGGCTATACCTAACCGAAACTGTTGGAAATGCTTTGGCATAGGTTTTACCCATTAATGCTGGAAATGTTTTTCTACTCAATTGTATTGGGAACGGTTTGGACTAGAGGTTTTTCATTTTAGTTAAGTGTCGGATTGTCCCGGTGAATAGTCATTCCTTAACCATTTGCGTAGGCTTAAATTCTTTGTAATTAGTTTAAAGCAACGTGGCTTGTAATAAAAAACATTATATAAAGCAACGTTGCTTGTTCATTTTTTGAACTGCTGCAATGTTTGAAACTACTTATTAATCCTTGAAACTATAAGAGCTGTCTTATTATCCTTTTTATATGTTACTTTCCTCCATCGTCATTTCTCACCTTGCATGTTATGACTAACCAGCTAGCCAAAATATAAATGCCAAAAGATTGTTGGAGTCAAATAATAAAGTTCAACTCTAATTGAATTACATAGTTATAATTGATTTGAATTAGGGTTAGAGTTTTAATTAGTTAGCTATTCCTTGTGCCAAAAAGAAAAGTGAAATCCGTATTCCTTGCTGTTGGTTAAGGGGTTCTTATGTGGAATACATTTTCATGGGCTTTATCGGTAGGGTTTCTAGCAACCGTGAGTTAGTATAATTCTAGGAACTTGAAACTTATATAAAACTGAGGCCCTTATGCACACTGCTAACACCACAATAGTAAGAACTCCACATCAGTTTATTGTATAAGGAGCAACAGTCCATAGAAGTGCTTCAATCTATTCTGTCTTGAAGTTTGATCATCCAACCGGTAACCATATGTTTCGACCCGCACTGAACGCTGGACCATTCGTTCTAGATAAAAGTATATCGAACCCATATGAAGTTTTACCGTGAGCAGATTTTATCCATTGGGCAAATATAAAAATTCATCATGTCGTCTTCTCCAGGTATGCAAGGTTTACGTGTTTTGATTTGAAATCTTTACATGTGCATGGGGTGTTGGCTGGTCAATTTCTCATGCATAAGCTCTGGTTCTAAAGTATAATTTATACCCTGGAATTAGCAAATTAAACCGTTTTATTTATGCTTTGACTATAGACTATTGTCTGTTTGTCCGTCCTAAATCAATATTTTGTTATACATATGATAATTTTTTTCATTCTCAAAATTGTTACGTATGTGATCAATTCAAAAAGCACTACAATTTAGCTTGTCAAATGAAAAGTTTGATGCGGTAGGTGTTAAGTTCGAGTTATATAAATGATGAGTTTGATATCTAATTATTATAGCTGATTTATTGTGTGATTTAACCGATTCTGTAAACTATTAGGGTTTATTGTTTATAAAGAAAAAAGGTTGTTGTTAGGCTACTTAGTGAACTTGCTATATCATCATGTTCATGTGCCATATTATGTTATTGCCTAATCACGTGTTCTTGTAACAGTCATCTTGTTTATCCAATGATGGATCCTGAATTTCAAAGTTGTCTGAGCTAAATTTACATTACATACAATACAAGATATAAAGGAGATGAAATTACTTTGTCACGGCTATACGAAACTAATGTATTTGGGATAGGGTCTTCACCCATTACTGCTAGAAATGCTTTTCTTGTAGATTGTATTTGGAACAATTGAACTAAGGGTTTCTCTATTAAGTTACATTTCTTTATTTAGTTAAGTTACTTTCCAACCATTTGCGTTTCAAATCCTCTTCCTCCTCTTTGTCTAGTTTAAAGCAATGTCACTTGTATTAAAGAACAATATAAAACCCAATTAGTCAATATTTATGACATGTTTACTTCAAGTAAAGATACATAAACCGTTGGAGCAAGGGAATAAGCAAAATAAATCTGTTCAACAAGCCACCTAGTTTATATAATTCTTAATTTTTAGATATTAAATTATAATCTTACAGGCAGTAGTTGTCCACACCTCGACGGATTTCATTTGCATTAAAACGACAAAATTTAAAAAATTAGAATGATTTGAATTCTCATATACATGTCATTAACATGTCATTAACTCCAAGGGGTTAAAGAAAGAGATTTGGTTTCTGGTTGTAGTGATTGGTGAGACTTGAGAGGGGTGACTGGTGAGATTGGGTTGTTGCTCCAGTCCTCGCAACGCCAACAATCATCGATTAGGTTGCCGATAAGGCACTGGCTTTGGAGAGAGTGTGGGAGACGGAATCGAGTTCAAGGACTCGAGTGACAAAGTCGAGGTCGAGGACAAGGAAACCTAAAACTAACGGTTAAAATTGGATGGAGAGATGATCTCTTCAATCCTGTCCGTCCATTTCAATTACAAATGGGCCGGTCTGGGTACCTGTGGTTCCTATACTTCGAGAAACCGGCTTGAACCAAAAATTACAAAGGCCCGCCCTGCCCTAACCCGTCCCGTCCCGTTTCTCATTTTTAAAATTAAGAACCTGCTTGTACTCGCCCCGATCTGCACTTCCTATACCCGTTTGCCCACCCCTACCAATAATAATATCTTATTGTTGCAGTTTAAATGTTAGGGAGACTAAATTTGGAGATAAAATTTACAAACTAAATGATCTGTCACCAATAAAAATAAGCACGTTTATCAACGTTTAAATATTAGCCAATTATCAATTTCTATATCCTTTAGTTTTCAAAATTGGTCTCTAAATTTAGTCTTCCTAGTACTATCCTTGCACAAAAATAAACCAGCAAATTTTCTTGAGGAACAAGACAACAAAGAACTGAATAAAAATAGGGGGCCCATTGTAGGTTTATTTTTGGGTAAGGGCCGATATGTTTATCTTGAATATGGATAGTGTTAGGGAGATCAAATTTTGTAAACAAAATAGTGTGGTTGTTGATGATGTGTTAACGTGCTTATTTTTTATTAGTAACACATTATTAATTTAGTTTAAAACTTTAGTCTCCCTACCATTGTCTATCAAATTTACAAATAAACCTGCAATAACCAAGGAAGAAGACGACGAACCTGCAATAAATCTGCAAATTTGCAAATAAACCTGCAATAACCAAGGAAGAAAACGACGAACCTGCAAATTAGACCATGGTTTAACCTGTTTAACGAAGTCTTTACCAAATTTTCACAAAGCAGTAAAATTCACATTCATGTGTGCCTTGTGCGTTTGGTAATCAACATAAATGGGTTGTTGTTGGTTGTGGTTGTCTAGTGGTGGATTGACTTAGAATCTACGGCGCCGATGCGGTGTAGGAGCTGTGAAGGCGAAGAGGAAAAGAAAAAGTTTCCTAGATTATGGAAGATGGTGGGTTAATGTAAGAATCAGAGGTTAAATTTGAAACGTAGCTACCAAGTTGTGTTCTTCTCTCTTCATAATTATACAGAAAGAATTAAAATAATGTAATTTAATCCTGATTATTTTTAAGCAGATTTTAAGCTTTAAAGGTGATGGCGATGTGAGATTTTTTAATGTGCCCGAACAAGGTGGAATGCCTTATGTTATTATACAAGAGGAGCAAATTTTTTTCAGACTGTTATAAAGTTATTGGAGAATCTCTTGATGGTGAGCATGCACGATAGTTTATAGTGGTGGGAAAAAATACAGCAATATTAGCGTACTTTATACGTGGCCATGCCCAAAATGAAGTCGTGGCTACTCACGCGAATGCCACTGCTCCCTCTATCGTCTTCTTCCCTGCTTGGCTTCGCATTGATCGTTTGAACCTGTAACTGACCATCGACCACCGACACCGACACCGACTTTCCTATTTTCTCAATGATGAGTATGCACCATCGTCGTTTATGGTGGTGAGAAAACATACAACCCGATATTAGCGTACTTCTTACATGGCCACGCTTAAAACGAAGCATGTCGACTCCCACGAATGCCACTTCTCCCTTTATTTGTAAACTATGAAGAATTCACTGTATCTTGCAGAAGAAGAAATAAAGAGATAGAGATGGAAGTAAATATTTAGATAGAAAGAGAATATTAGTTTATTAATGATTCACAAACTTAGTACAAGATGGTTAAACATGCTGGTTATATACTAAACTAGGTAGCATACTAACTAAGCCACACACTCAACTCACAATCTATTGACATTTGTCATTCTATCTAACCATTCGATCATAAGCTCATAACAAACGTCTAACAACTTATAATATTCTTATCATCCTTCCTCAATCTCAGGATGGGAATTTCCAAGCCTGACATTGTAACAATGAGTTTGAAATAAAGAGGTAGACAAGCCTTTGGTGAGAATGTCTGCAAACTGAGCATTAAAAGTAATGAATTGGACCTGGAGTAACTTCTTAGCTACCATTTCTCAGACAAAATGAACATCAATCTCGATATGCTTTGTCCTTTGATGCATAACTGGATTATAAGCATGGGCAATGGCCGAGAGATTATCACAATATAAGAAAGTTGGAGAATTCACAAAAATATGCATAAATTGTAATAACTACTTGATCCAATCCACCTCAACTGCAGTAGAACATAAAGCCTTGTATTCTGCCTCAGTAGAGGATCTTGAAACTGTATTTTGCTTCTTAGAGGACCATGAAATAGGATTAGATCCCAAATATACAACCAAACCTGTTGTAGACCTTCTGTCATTAGGATCTCCTGCCCAGTCAACATCACTATAAGTATAGAAGTCCATATCCCATTTACTAAACTGAATGCAATAGTCTTGTGTACCCCTCAAGTATCTCAGTATTCTTTTGACAGCAACAAAGTGTGATTCCATTGGACAATGCATGAATTGGCAAACTTGATGCACAGAGAAGGCAATATCAGGCCTTATGAATGTTAAATATTGAAGTGCACCAACAATGCTTCTATATAAAGCAGGATTGTTAAATGGTTTCCCATCATCCCTTAAAAATCTGTTATAAGGTAGGCAAGGAGTTGTACATGACTTGGATTGGAGTATATCAATTTTTATCAACAAATTAGAGACATACTTAGATTGAGAAAGAAACAAACCATTGGACTGATGTGTAATTTGAATACTAAGAAAATAATGAAGAGGCCCTAAGTCTTGATATCAAATTATGAATGTAAAGCTCCAATAACCTTAGTAATTACATCTGTAGCATTGCCTGTAATGATTATGTCATCGACATACAATAAGAGAATAACAATTGATTGTCCAACATGTTTCACAAATAGTGAAGAATTTGAGTATGTAGTAAGAAACCCCAGAGATGGCAAAAAATTTGTGAATCTCTTATTCCAAGCCCTTGGGGCTTGTTTTAGACCATATAAGGACTTGTGTAATTGACACACATGTGTTGAATGTTGAGGATCCAAAAAACCAGGGGGCTGAGACATGTATACTTCTTCTTGTAATATGCCATGAAGAAAGACATTCTTCACATCTAATTGTCTAAGTGACTAACCAAAGTGAGCAGCAAGAGTTAATACTAACTTGACTGTAGTTGGTTTAACCACAAAACTGAAGGTTTCTCCATAATTTATACCCTCCTCTTGATTAAAACTTTTGGCAACTAGTCTTGCTTTATACCTGGAAATGGTGCCATCGACATTTTTTTTAATCTTATAAACCCACTTACACCTTACAAGATTTTTATGTAGAGGAAGAGGAACAATGAACCAAGTACCCTGAGAATGAAGAGCTGAAAGTTCCTCTTTCATTGCTGATAACCACACATAAGATTTCAAGGCTGACTTATATGTTGTAGGCTTTGTTTGAGACAAATCCACTAACTGATCATCTTGAAGAATTGAGAGAAATACCTTTTTCTTAGATATCCCACTTTTAGATTGAGTCTGCATTGAATGTGTATTTAGTGTTGGAATTGGTAATATAACCTGTAAAATTTCAGGAGAAAAACCAATAGGATCTTCAGATTGCTCAGAATAAGACTGAGAAGTACTTGCATGAGCCACAGGGTGAGGAGAGGATAATGATTGAGAAGAACTTGCTGATATTGTTGGGATTGCAGTAATGAGTTGTGTATTGGAACTGTGAGTATCATTGGTATCTGAAGAATGAGAACCAACAATATTTGGCATAACAGTATGACTAGGGACTACAGTATTCTGATGAGTGACAGACATATTTGGAGACTGTGATACAACAAATGATGGAGAAGACTTGGAACACAAAGGAACTGAACATTTTGAAAGCAAACTAGTATATGGAAATTTAGTTTCATCAAATATAACATGTCTGGAAACATATACCCTCTTATGAGATACTTCATAACAAATATACCCTTTATACTTAGTAGCATAACCCGGAAATATCCATTTTATGGTCTGAGGTTGAAGTTTGGTACTATTATAGCGTCTGAGTAGTGGAAAACATGAACACCCAAAAATTCTTAAATGAGTGATATCAAGAATGAAATTAAACAACAATTCAAATGGTGATTTGTTGTTTAAGGTTGAGGTAGGCATTCTATTAATAAGATAAACAACCACTTGACAAGCAAAAAACCAAAACTGTGGAGGTAATGAAGCAGTTTGTAAAAGTGTGATAGAGGTTTCAATGATATGTCTATGTTTGCTTTTAGCTAGACTATTTTGTTCCAGAGTATGAGGATAAGACAATTGATATTTGATTCCTTTATCAAGAAGAAATGTTTGAAATGTTTTACTAATATATTCCCCTCCCCTATCACTTTGTAGGGTTTTAATGGTAGTTGTAAAATGGTTCAAAACAAAATTGTAGAAACCAACAAAGATAGAACAAACATCATTTTTATTGCTGAGAGGAAAATCCAACAATATCTAGTGCTTTCATCAATGAATGTCACATAGTATCTGAAACCTTCAACAGAAATACATGGAGAGGGACCCTAGACATCAGTATGTACAACTTCAAAGGGGGTAACAAATTTTGATACAGAAGCAACAAATGGTAGTTTACAAAATTTACCTTCCAGACAAGTGGAACAAATCACAGGTGATGAATCAAATGTAACAGACACTTTACATTGTATTACAATGGAAGACACTATAGAGTTTGATGGATGCCTTAATCTACTATGCCAAAGTGTAGAAGATACTTGTTGTCCAAGAAATGCCACTGGAGATCGAGTTGATGAAGATGATGCAGATGCTGATAGTGGAATTGGATACAACCCATCATTGCAAAGCCCCTCGAACATTATCTTCCTTGTGGACTTGTCCTGAATCCAAAAACAGAAAACATCATACATCAACCAGCAATTATTGTCCAGACATAATCGATGTACAGATAACAAATTTTGTGTTAATCTAGGAACATATACGATAGAATGTAATTGTAGTGGTTTGATTGTAGTTGGAATACTGGAAGAACCAATATGTGAAATGGATAAACCTGCACCATTAGCTGTTTGAATCAGAGGATGGATAGGGAGTAGCCAAGGAAAGATTATTCTGATCAGGCGTCATATGTGATGTAGCCCCTGAATCAGTGAACCAAAACTGCTGAGGAGGTGTACTTGGAACGACAGAATTTGAGATAGTGTTGACATGCATAGCAGTAAGTGAAGAATTTTGAACATTGGAGTTTCTGTAAAGACAAAACTGCATGTAAAGACAAAACTGCACACTATGATTCTTTTTACCACATATTTGACAACCTTGAACAGTTGCAGTATTCGAATTCCTGAACCTGCAAATATCAGCCAAATGCCCATATTTACCACAAATTTGACAGGTAGTGTTAAACTGGCTTTGCTGAGATGGTGGTGAATTTCCAAGAATACTAGGAGCATTATTGATGTAACTAAATTTGTTATTCACAAACCTAGGCTGTGAATTGTTGTAAAATTTCCCCTGCCCTTGTTCTTGTTAAAATTTGGCTTATAACCAGAAGCGTTATAGAACCTGGATTGAGAACCATAAGAATTATTCTGAAAAAAATTCTCAAATTTAGATTGATCAGCAAAATTATACTGTCGATCATAACTTGAATTCTTAGAATCATTACCACCATTCTTGGTAACCATTGCATTTAAGAAAAGAGTGGCAGCCACATTTTCAATCATTGCTTCCTCAGCAAGTAACTGAGAGAGAAGATCCTTCATTGAGATAACATTTTTTATTCCTTGAATTATAGACCTTAAAGTATTATACTCAGAAGAAAGACCATTCAGAGTTAATATCACAATATCATCATCCTCAAATGTTATTGCAGTAGCAGAAAGATAATCACGAGCCTCTTTGATTCTTTGTAAATATTGAGAAATTGAATCAGTAACTTTCTTGATGTTTTGCAATTCAGATTGCATCTGAAAGATTGTTGTACGAATAACAATGGAAAATTGCTCATTGAGACGAGTCTACAAGTCACGAGCACTGGTACTTCCAATTGCACAAGAAAATGCGGAAGGATACAAAGTGGCAGTGATTAACTGCATGAGTGCCCTATCATGCATCTTCCAAATCTTGAAGGTATCAGTCTCAATTGAATTCCCAGATGCAATGGAATCAAACAGTGAAGGACAAGGGTTGGTGCCATCGACAAAACCCATTATGCCATGACCTTCCAAAAGTAATTCCATCTGGAAATTTCACACAAGATAGTTGGAATCATCCAGTTTGACAGTAACAGATGAAGAAACTATCAATATAAGAGAGGTAATAGTAGATTGAAGGATCTGAAGTTGTGTAGGTGCACTATAGCTTCAAATAAGAGAAAAACCCAGATGCAAATTCTCAGAAAAATTAAACTAAACACCTGGAGTGCACAAGAATATGCACAAGGAACCAAGAAATATAGAGATATCAAGAACCCAAGAAACGTGAGAAAGGGGAGCTGATCATAGATAGAGAGCGGAAACAGAGAAATCCAAGATCGAAGAACCGTCGAGCACGAAGCCTTGCGGCGATTGATACCATGTAACTATGAAGAGCTTACTGTATCTTGCAGAAAAAGAAAGAAGGAGATAGAGAGAGAAGTAGAAATTTAGAGAGAGAGAATGTTCAGTTTATTAATGATTCACAAACTTAGTACAAGATGGTTACACATGCTGGTTATATACCAGACTAGGTAGCTTACTAACTAAGCCACACACTCAACTCACAATCTATTGAGATTTGTCATTCTATCTAACCATTAGATCATAAGATCATTGTTGGAAGCTAACCAGCTCCTGGAGTCAAGGGGTCGAAGGTGGCAAAGAGCTTCTGAGCAAAATGTGCTGTCTACATCGAAGAAGGAAGAAGAAGAAAATGAAGGGTTGGCCTCCAATGGCTAGTTTTTTGTTGTTTAAATGTGTGAGTGACAAATGTACACTTCAGATTAGATCATTTAAATCCCAATGAGACAAATGTACACTCCAGATTAGATCATTTAAATCCCAATGAAGGGCTAGGATTTAATATGGAGTAGTAAGGTAATTTTAGTGTTTAAATATTGTCTAATCACCAACTCTTTTACACAAGTATGGGTGAT
The DNA here is from genome assembly GCF_963583255.1 of Pyrus communis. Lineage (NCBI taxonomy): Eukaryota > Viridiplantae > Streptophyta > Magnoliopsida > Rosales > Rosaceae > Pyrus > Pyrus communis. The sequence continues at coordinate 2,357,863 of NC_084817.1, forward strand.
GGAAATATACCATACCCTTACACATTTTCTTTACTTAATGAAGTATGGTTGCTGCATTTTTTCTGCACAACCTTGCAGTTGAAAACCACACTCCAATATCCTCTTAATTCTCTGCCATTCTACAAATAAGAAACCGATCCAAAAATTATAACCAAAAATCATCCAAACAAACAAATTGTATCATGGCCTCAGAGCTCAGTTTTCTGATCTGAAAACTTTCTGGGCGTAATCTATGCAAGTTAAGACTTTTGGGAGCACCAACGAAGTGTCCTAAAAAACAACAACTGACAAACAATTCTAAAAATGAAGGGATCCAGCAGTAGCAGTAAGCTAAAAGCTCCAGTCTTTGATGGGGAGAATTATGATTTTTGGAGAATAAGAATGACAACCATTTTCAAATCCTATGATCTATGAGATATGGTTCAACATGGGTATGAACTACCTGAGATGGAGATCGATGCTCTAGAGGAGGATTTCACAGAAACACAACTCAAAACACTGAAGCAGAATCGAATGGAGGATGCTAGAGCACTTGGAATCATTCAAGGTGTTGTCTCAGACACCATTTTCCCAGGATAGCAAATGAAGAGACTGCTAAGGGAGCTGATTGTTGTTTTCCTTCTTCATGCTAGAATATGTTTAGTATAATGGCACAAGTAAGGGTGTCGAATCCACAGGGACTAATTGGACCTATATAATCACTTGTTTTGCAAGAACTCTAGAGAAATAAAACTAATCAATGTAGGCAGATTTGTTGTTGTAACTTGAAAGCATAAGGAAATGAAGTAAACACAAAATGAATGAATCAACAGCTAATAAAATGAGATAGTACCAATGGAGATGAAGCTAGGGATTCGATTTTACCATTGCTAACCCAAGGCCATGCTTGTTGAATCAGATTATACTCATCCATCTACCTATTTCTTGAGTTTGTTTCACTTAGATATGATCAACCATATGATGTGTGGATTTGATCAAATGTCTCTAATCATGAGCCTAATTGTGATGTGCAACTTTGGTTCCTAATCAAGAATATATAGTGCACAAGAAACTTTCACAAAACCAAAGGGAACACTCGGCAGGATGTTTGCAAAACATTCCCTTCATTCATTCACATATCCACCAAGATTATGCATGATGTGTGCTTTAATCTTGGCTAAACAACCTGTGGTTAATTCAAATGATGATCAAGCATTAAAATCAACACACTAAGTCACAATTAAAACGGAGAATGAAACAAGAAATAGATAGATTAAATGAGAATTCTGAATTAACTACATGGCAATCTTGCAAGGCTACATCGAATCCCTAGAGAGAGATTAGTTACACTTCATGTTTACAAAAGGTTTGACATAAAAATATATAACATGAGTGAACATAGGATTAAGAAGAAAGAACCCTTGAAGCAAAACTGATGTCGAAATCCCTTAAGAGTTGCCTTCGGTGTGGGTGCTCCAAGTGTGTTGTAAATGAAGGTGGAGTGGCTAAGGTTGAATGGTTTCTGCGAATGGGAGAGTGTATGGAATGGAATGAAGCCAAGAAGAGATTGTGTAGAAATGGAAGGGGATTTGCGGCAAAGGGGAAGATTGGATGTGTTTGTGGTGTCTTGTGTATGAAAATGAGATGAGATTTTTGTGTATGAATGCATGGGTTTTTATAGGGGGAATGGGCGAATATGTGGGTGATTGTTTAAGAGTGAATGTGGTTGTTATGATTGAGAGTGCATGTGGATGAAATAATGATGGAAAAAGAGCTAGGTTGTTGGTGTGTGAATGCATGTGTTGAATTGGTGGTGCAATGATGAAAGAGTAAGTGCATGTGTGTGTGAATGGTGGTGCAATGATGAAAGAGTAAGTGCATGTGTGTGTGAATGGTGGTAGCTAGGGTGAATTATGATGAATGCATGTGGAATAAAGATGGAGAAGGTGGTGTAATGATGAAGGAGTAAGTGCATGTGTGTGTGAATGGTGGTGCAATGATGAAAGAGTAAGTGCATGTGTGTGTGAATGGTGTTTCTTGATGATTTTGGGGTTGTGATGCATGTGAATGCATGTGGCTAAGGGTTGTTGATTGGGCTAGAGGTTTTGCATGGCTCAAAGGATTGTTTGATTGGGCTAGGCCCTTTGTTTTATGTCCAAAGTGCATACAAGGCTTTCAAATTCGTCCAACACTTTGGCTCCAAGCATATGCTATCCATTCCAAGCCCAATTTTGCTCCAAAATGCTCCAAAATGCATCTTTTTGCTTCCTTAGCCATATGAACCTAAAAACACACGAAAATGGCTTAAACTACTAAAACAATTATGAATTAACAACATAGATGCACGAAAACAAGCTAAGTAAGTCGCCAAAATATGCTCCTATCAAATTCCCCCACACTTAGCTTTTGCTAGTCCTCGAGCAAAACAAAATAATAACAAATAAACAAAACGACACTAAACAAGTAAAACACAACCTAAACCTTCCAACAACCGTCTTAGGGATTTCCAATGCACATGACAAGTTAAAAATCATTATTCTCACAGATTTTAGCCATCTTTACACTTAAGTACATTCTTAATCATAGTCACCACATACTAGTTCACAATTAAGCAATTAAAACACATTTCAAATGTAGTAACATGCTTTAGAGAATTTACTCAATTCCTTACTAGAATGCACTCTATTTTCACACAGATTTTCTGACTACACACCCTACACTAGTTATATGTGAGAGATTGATGCAAACATGAAAGATTAGTATCTCACATATGTTATAACAAAGAAAGCATTTTCTGGATTTACGATAATGACATGAATATGATCTCATGAATGGAATGCTACTACTTAGAATGAGAACCAGTGATTCCATAAGCTCATATCAAATCCAAACTCCACATTATTGAACACATAACGATCAAGATAGAAGTCAAAGGGGTGTAACGGGGCTAGGGTACTGGTTAACAATGAAAGGTGAAGGATAAACAAACATTCTTAAAGCAATAGTGAGCAAAGTATTGAATTAGGCACTTAGAATTCCCTTTAGAGCGCGGAAAACAACTTTTAGACTAATAGGGGAAATTCAAACAACTCTTATTTTTCTTTTCTTTTTCATTTTTTTTTTCAATTTTTTTTTTTTTTTTTTTTTTAGCCGTGCCTATGGCACAACAACTCTCATCAATAATCCTTCCCCCACACTTATTTTCTGCAACATATTAATCAAAAAGGAATTCATTTTCCGTCATGCTTACTATGCTTTAAGAACAAAGGCATGGATGGTCCTATTCTAGGCTAGGTAAGGATAACATGGGTTAACAAAGAACATAGGTTAAACAAGGCTCAAAGGGGTTAAAACTTACAACAAATACGAAATATGGGAAGTAAGGCTATTTGGCTATGGTGGCAACTACACAACTTTATCTTGATATATGTTATGCAATTCAATGTCATGCTTTGAATGAAATGGATATAAGTTCTAGCATTTAGTTCTATCATGATACAATTGCATTCTAAGTAGCAACCAAGCAAGGAATAATGAGATCATGCAACAACTTTAGAAAACAAAGAATCACAGAAAATAACTCTCCAAAGAAGGTAATGGCTCGAGTCTCACAGGGTTGTAGCGTTTGTTTGAGTTCCTTCCTTCAAGCATGTCACAAAATTTTTATTTTTATTTTTTATGATTGCATGTGAAGTCATACATTATAACCATAACCAAGCATATACCAAGAGTAAATCAAACTTTCATCTATGTTTATAACTCTCTTTAACAGTCATGCAATTACAAACCAAATCCTTATCATTGTGTTGGAAGGTACTCTAAGACACAAACACACAAAAACGACTTAAAACACTCTTTTTAGGCTTTTCAAAACATGTTTTTTTTTTTTTAAAAAATTTTTATGTGATTTTCGGAGTTATAAAAACAAAACATTCTAAAACACAACTTAAAACCATTTAAAACAGCAAGGAACAACACTTGAAGTTATGGGTGATAAAATTCAACGAATTTGCATCAACAAACTTAGTTACCCCCCCCACACTTAAATCAAACATTGTCCTCAATGTTTTAAGCATAGATTCACACAAAACATAAGTAAACACACAAACAGCACTAAACATACTAAACATGGCAGAATGTAACTAACAAAGAGAAGAGTTTAGGGACGCAAATCTGGTTATAGAGTGTAAATTCCATCTTCTCCTTGGTAATTGCATTGAGGCATTGATCTTTGTGATTCCACAGGCTTACTCTTGAACTGGTTTCCGCCCATCGTTGATTTTCCTTTGTGCTACTCTTGAACTGGGCAGCAGGATTCTTTTGGTCTTCCCCGAAGGTCTGAGCTTCCTCCTTTTATCTGTTTCTTTGTTCAATCTTCGCAGAAGTGGTCCCTTCTCTGGAAGTGTATCAACCGTTGAAGATGACTACTCGAGAGCAACGCTAGGTAAGCAATCAGGAATAGATTCCAGGCAGTTGGCTCCAGAACAGAAGACTGACTCCAAGTGCCGGCTGATTGCTTCTTTCACTTTGCCATGCGAGTAAGAACAAGGACAAAGAAAAAGATAGGGAAAGAGCATGATATGAGATACTTTTGCTTTTGACCTTGATGATATGAGATACCTTTGCTTTTGAAGAAGCGGTGAATGAATCAACACACTTCAATCCGCCGTTTCCTCCTGGGTTATCTGTACTCCAGGCATATGGTATCATCTTTGGGGAAGAAGAAAGAATTGAGTATTTCGAAAGGCTTTGCTGGGAGTGCGCCCTCAGAGGTGAGGGAGAGTTGGGCATTTTCTTCAGGTTTTCCTTGCCATAAAAGACGAAGGTCGACATATATAGAGATAATATCAAGTGGTGGTACTGTTCTTTTACCATTGTCGACAAACATTTTGATCCCGTAAATCTGGCTTTTTGAAATAGCAGGCGCCTCTTCGATTTCTGAACGACGCCCCTTCGATTTCTGAGCAGGCGCCCCTTTGCTTTCTGAACGACACGTAGTAGTGCGGATGCGGCTCCTTTTGACAAAGCTGCACGCGTTTTCTGAAAAGCAGAGAAAGCGTCGCCGGACTTTGCGCCTGTCGGCTAAAGATGTGTAGTTGCGATGATGGCCTCCATGTGTTTTCTGAAAAGAAGAAATCTTTTGACAAAGTTGAACACGTCTTCTGAAAAGCCGAGAAAGCGTCGCCAAAATTACGCCGGAAATTCCGGCTTTTTGAATCGGTGGACGCGTCGCCTTGGCTTTTTATAGAGGTATCGATCACCGCCAACAAACACACTCTGAAGATTTCCCATTCTTGAAAATTGACTCCGGCCCTTTGAAATTTAACTTCATCCCTTCTCTTTGAACACTTTTGAAAAATGGCAAACCCATCGAACCTTAGCTTGGAATTGAGCCTTAGCAGTGATACGGGCGCGCCGCGTCAAGGTAACGTATGGCGCCCTTCTTTCTTATCTTCTAACGGTCTTCTTACAGGTGAAGACTCCATGATGCAGGACGCCACAACAGCTACAATAGTAGCTAGGAACCTCCTCACTCCAAAAGATAGTAGGCTGCTGTCAGGACGGTCCGATGAGTTGGCCGTTCAAGAGTCCCTCGCACTTAGTGTTCAGTGTGCGAGTTCTGTGTCCAACATGGGCCAACGCCTGCTTGCCCGCTCCCGTCAGGTGGAATCATTGATGGCAGAGGTGGAAAGTCTTAAGCAAGAGATCCAGCAGCTTAAGTACGAGAATAGAAGTTTGCATGTGCTTGCAAATAACTATTCGTCGGGCATGAAGAGGAAGTTTGATGAGCTGCAAGAATCTGAGGGTCAAATTCACAGTGACCGTCAAAGGCTTGCGGCTTATCTCCAGAGGCACCTTTTTCCTGGGTCATCCAGCGCTTGGCCAAGTATTGAGGCTTGGAATGCTCTAGCTCCGATGCCTTCCGCTCCGATGGCTTCCGCTCCGATGCCTCCCGCTTCTATGCCTCGTAGTGGGGCTTCACGTAAACAAACTTTGTGAAGCTCTATCTTTCTCCATGTTTAGTATCTTTTTTTTTATTTTTTATTTTATTTTATTTTTTTAATCAAATCAAACGGCATGGAATTTTTCTTTGAATGGAGGGTGGTATTTGAAATGATCCGGTAATGGTTTAAATTCTAGAGTGGATGCCTGAATCATTAACAACATATTAGTATAAAAGAAAATTGAAATTCGGGGAGACGGCTTACCTTTGTGCTCCGACATGAATTTACAAATAAACACCCATTCGAAAGTTATGACATGTCCCGTGTCATAAAACCCTTTTTCATAGCAACCCAATAGTTTGTCTACAAACATAGCCCTCATATACATTCGTATTAGTAAGCAAAAACACACTTAACCACAACTAACACAAGGCAAGTAGGCAAAGAATATGGAATGGTGACAACATAAACACAAAATGAGGAAAGAACACAAACCACACTAGGTTGCCTCCTAGTAAGCGCTTTATTTAATGTCTAGGCAAGACATGGTAGCGTGTTCACGGTGTTGTAAACTCAAGAAAATCTACAACCCGATAAACTTGCTCTTCCTCCACTTTCTCCAAATATGGTTTCAATCGCTGCCCATTGACTTTAAAAGAGGTGCCATTCTTCATGTTCTCTATCTCCACAGCTCCGTGGGGAAATGTTTGCAGCACCTTAAATGGTCCCACCCACCTAGACTTCAATTTACCTGGAAAAAGTCTCAAACGTGAGTCATACAACAGTACTTTCATACCTTGGTGAAACTCCTTCCGTAGGATGGCCTTGTCATGATAGAGCTTAGTCTGTTCCTTGTAGATTTTGGCATTCTCATATGCTTCATTTCTGAGTTCTTCCAACTCATTAAGTTGGAGCTTCCTTGCTATTCCAGCATCCTTGTAATCAAAGTTAAACTTCTTGATGGCCCAATATGCACGGTGTTCAAGCTCCATTGGCAAATGACAAGCTTTCCCAAACACAAGGCGATAAAGACTCATGCCAATGGGGGTCTTATATGCTGTTCTATATGCCCATAGTGCATCATTCAACCTCAGTGACCAATCCTTCCTTGCAGGGCTTACGCTCTTCATCAAAATGTTCTTGATCTCCCTATTGCTAATCTCCACTTGTCCTGAGGTTTGAGGATGGTACGGGGTTGCCACTTTGTGGTTGATGTTGTACTTCTTCATCAAGGATTCAAAGGGTTTGTTGCAGAAATGGCTGCCACCATCACTAATAATAGCTCTTGGGGTTCCAAACCTACAAAAAATCACATCTTTAAGAAAATTCAAAACAACCTTATGATCATTAGTTATTGTAGCAATGGCTTCAACCCATTTGGATACATAATCTACTGCCACTAATATGTATAAGTAACCAAAAGAGGATGGAAATGGTCCCATGAAATCGATTCCCCAAACATCAAAGAGCTCCACCACCAAAATGTTGTTCAATGACATCTCATTTCTTCGGCTAATGTTCCCCATTTTCTGGCACCTATCACACTTAGAACAAAAATCAAAAGCATCTTTGAATAAAGTAGGCCAAAAGAAACCAGATTGTAAAACCTTTAGAGATGTCTTTTTGGCACCAAAATGTCCTCCACATGCCAATGTATGGCTGAACGTTAGAATGCTTTGTTGCTCACTCTCTGGGACACACCTCCTAATGATTTGGTCAGGGCAATATTTAAACAAATATGGTTCGTCCCAAACGTAGTGCTTTACCATGGCAAGGAACTTCTTTCTTTCCTAAAAAGAAAGATCATTTCTAATTATACCACAAACAAGATAATTAACAAAATCAGCATACCACGGTTCTTTTTCTTGAATAACAAGGAGTTGTTCATCTGGAAATGATTCATTTAGAGGCAAAGGTTGTCCAACTCCATGGTTTTCATTGAGCCGTGACAAATGGTCAGCCACAACATTATCACTTCCCTTCTTATCTCGAATTTCCAAGTCAAACTCTTGTAGTAAGAGTATCCATCTAATTAAGTGTGGCTTAGCATCCTTTTTTGCCATCAAGTACCTAAGGGCTGCATGATCAGAAAACACAATAACTTTAGATCCAACAAGATATGACCGAAACTTCTCTAAGGCAAAAACAATAGCAAGCAACTCCTTTTCAGTTGTGGAATAGTTAAGTTGAGCATCATTTAGAGTCTGGCTTGCATAGTAGATCACGTGTGGGAGCTTGTTCACCCTTTGCCCTAAAACTGCACCAATAGCATAGTCAGAGGCATCACACATTAATTCAAAAGGTAAAGACCAATATGGTGCCATAATAATAGGGGTTGAGGTTAATTCATGTTTCAAAGTATTGAATGCATCCATACAAGCTTTATTAAAATGAAATACAACATCTTTAGCTAACAGATTGCATAATGGACGAGTGATCATTGAAAAGTTCTTAATGAAACGACGATAAAAACCCGCATGTCCCAAAAAACTTCTTACTCCCTTCACGGTTGTGGGAGCTGCCATATTGGTGATGATGTCAATTTTGGCTTTGTCCACCTCCATTCCTTGGCTAGAGATTACATGCCCCAACACAATTCCTTGTTTCACCATAAATTGGCACTTTTCCCAATTGAGAACCAAATTTGTTTCCTGACATCTTTGAAGTACTAAAGAGAGATGGTTAAGACATTCATCAAAAGAGGAACCAAACACTGAAAAGTCATCCATAAATACCTCAATGAATCTTTCTACCATGTCAGAAAAGATTGCCAACATGCATCTTTGGAATGTTGCTGGAGCATTGCAAAGTCCAAAAGGCATTCTCATATATGCAAATGTGCCAAACGGGCAAGTAAAGGTAGTTTTCTCTTGATCCTCCGGAGCAATTGCAATTTGATTGTAACCTGAGTAACCATCAAGAAAACAATAGTGTGAGTAACCTGCCAATCTCTCAAGCATTTGATCTATGAAAGGCATAGGAAAGTAATCTTTTCTAGTGCTAGAATTCAACTTCCTGTAATCGGTGCAAACACGCCAACTAGCCGTGGGCTTTGTGGGCACAAGCTCTTTGTTTTCATTCTTCATCACCGTGATTCCCACCTTCTTAAATACCACCTGAATAGCACTCACCCATTTGCTATCAGAAATGGGATATATGATCCCCACATCTAACAACTTCAACACTTCATTCCTCACAACTTCCTTCATGTGTGGATTGAGCCTCCTTTGTGGTTCACGGGTTGACTTTGCTCATTCTTCCAAAAGAATCCTATGCATGCACATGGTAGGGCTTATTCCCTTGATATCTGCAATAGACCAACCAATAACTGATTTGAACTCTTTTAACACCCTAATTAGTTTATCTTCTTCATTTGGGGTGAGGTCAGAAGTTATGATAACTGGAAGAGTTTCAAATTCAGCTAGATATGCATACTTTAGATGTGGTGGAAGTGGTTTAAGTTCAAGTTTTGGTGCCTTAACAGTGGAAGGGATTAAATGTGACCTCGATGGTTCTAAAGGCTCTAAAAGAGGTAAAATATTCAAAGGATACGGTGCCAATGCTTCCAAGGCAGCTACCTCTTCCATGAGTGCATCTTCTTCATCAAACTCATCTTGAGATTGACTCAAAACAGTTTGTAATGGTTCATTAGATTGTGCCTGCAAGAACTTAGAGAAAACAAGCGAATCAAGCACATCAATGGCATAACAATCAAGAGATGAAGAAGGATGTGAAAGAGACTCAAACACTTTGAATTGAATGGTCTCTCCTAGCACTGTCATAGTGAAGAGTCCATTTTGCACATCAATGATGGTCTTGGCCGTGGCCATAAACGGTCTCCCAAGCAAAATAGGCAATTCTCGGTCATGTATAGGAGCTTCTTCCATGTCCAACACTACAAAATCTGCAGGCAAGATTAGTTTATCAATTTGAACTAGAATATCCTCCACTATACCTCTTGGATATTTCACGGATCTGTCCGCAAGTTGTAATGAGATGGTGGTGGCTTTCAATTCCCCCAAACCTAGTTGAAGGTATACGGAATAAGGCATTAAGTTGATGCTAGCACCTAAGTCAAGCATCGCCTTCTCTACCTTCTTGTCTCCTATGGTGATGTTGATAGAAAAACTTCCTGGATCCTTGAGCTTTGGTGGAAGTTTTCTTTGCAACACGGCACTTACATTCTCGAACACCACTACCTTCTCATGTGGTCCATACTTCCTTTTGTAGTTGTTTAACTCTTTGAAGAACTTCCCATAAGCTGGCATGTTCCTAATGACATCAAGCAAAGGTAAGTTAACATTTACCTTACTTAGAATATCAAAAATCTCCTTAAATGACTTATCCTGCTTGCTCTTGGCAAGTCTTCCAGGGAATGGTATTGGTGGAGTGTAAGGTTTCTCGGCCTTGTGAAGATTTGGTGCTTCAAACGAGGGAATAACATGGCTTGGTTCCTCATTTGATTTCTCATTTTCTCCTTGAGTAACCCCTGCATTCACATGATCAGATTCATTAGTAACTTCATTGCCAACTCTATTATTGATAACCTTACCACTTTTAAGTGTAGTGATTGCTTTGGCTTGCTCTTGGTTCCTTTGGAGTATCACGGGTTGGCTTGGAAACTTTCCAACCTCTCTTTGGCTCAAGGCATCTGCAATCTGCCCCAATTGTGTCTCCATTTTGGTTAGAGCCGCCGAATGTTGTTGGAAAGTGCTATTGGTGGTTTGTTGGAATTGCAAGGTATTTTGGGCTAACAATTTAACCGTATCTTCAAGTGTAGGTTTTGGTTGGAAGTTTTGGAATTGATTGTTGTTCTTCCACGAAAGATTGGGATGATCTCTCCAACTTGGGTTATATGTATTGGAATACACATCATTCCTTGGCCTTTGATTGTAAGAATTCATGAGGTTCACTTGCTCTTGGACATACTCGGGGTAAGCCTCCTTAGATGGACATTGATGAGTAAGGTGGCTTGGTATGTTGCAAATGGCACACACTTCACTTGCTTTTGGCACCATGTTGAGCACGGATTCAAGCTTCTTTTCTAGGTTAGCTACCTGCAAAGAAAGATCATGATTAGAGCTTGTTTCATATACTCCAACTCTTTTACCCCTTACATCTTTGTGTTGAGCATTAGATCCCAACATCTCATAAATGTTATATGACTCTTGAGCATTCTTTTTCTTCAAAGCTCCACCTGCTACATTATCAACAGTTGATTGACATGTTTGGGTTAGTCCATCATAGAAAATTTGCATTTGTAAGTGAAGAGGTAACCCATGGTGTGGACATTGCAACAAAAGGCCTTTAAAGCGCTCCCAACACTCATTGAAAGGTTCTCCATCATCTTGTTTGAAGTTGAAGATTTGTCCCCTTAATGTGGCTGTCTTTTGAGTGGAAAAGAACTTTTCCAAAAACTTCTTAGCCACGGCATCCCATGTGGTGAGTGAACCAGGTACTAGAGTCATCAACCAACCCTTGGCCCTATCTTTCAAGGTGTAAGGGAACACTCTCATCCTCAGATTTGCTTCGCTTACTCCCTGTAAAGGTAAACCACTCACAACATTGTAAAATTCTTTAATATGAGCTAAAGGATCTTCATTAGGTAAGCCATAAAAAGAAGGAAACATATGGAAATGTGAAGATTTAAGATCATAGTTTCTAGCTTCTGTGGGCAGCAAGATGCATGAAGGTGAATTTGGTATGATTGGTTGAGCAAAATCCTCCAAAGCTCGAAGATCATCTTGGTTGCCCGCCATCTCTTCTTCTCTTTCCCAATTAAAGTGCTCAGATCCTTCACTTGTTGGACTAGACGGTTTCCCTTCCTCTTCTTCACGGACAATGGAGGAACTTGTTGGCACAAAGCTTTCCAAAGTGTTGCCCTTTAACCGTTCAATTCTTTGGCCTAATTCAGCAAGTCTATTTGACATATACTACCTGAAACAAGATAAAACAAGTTTGAATAAAAATCAGAAATCTACTTAAAATGAAAAGAACAAGGTTTAATATCAAAACAAGCAATTATAAGAGACTGAAATTAGTCCCCGGCAACGGCGCCATTTTGATTGTTGTTTTCCTTCTTCATGCTAGAATATGTTTAGTATAATGGCACAAGTAAGGGTGTCGAATCCACAGGGACTAATTGGACCTATATAATCACTTGTTTTGCAAGAACTCTAGAGAAATAAAACTAATCAATGTAGGCAGATTTGTTGTTGTAACTTGAAAGCATAAGGAAATGAAGTAAACACAAAATGAATGAATCAACAGCTAATAAAATGAGATAGTACCAATGGAGATGAAGCTAGGGATTTGATTTTACCATTGCTAACCCAAGGCCATGCTTGTTGAATCAGATTATACTCATCCATCTACCTATTTCTTGAGTTTGTTTCACTTAGATATGATCAACCATATGATGTGTGGATTTGATCAAATGTCTCTAATCATGAGCCTAATTGTGATGTGCAACTTTGGTTCCTAATCAAGAATATATAGTGCACAAGAAACTTTCACAAAACCAAAGGGAACACTCGGCAGGATGTTTGCAAAACATTCCCTTCATTCATTCACATATCCACCAAGATTATGCATGATGTGTGCTTTAATCTTGGCTAAACAACCTGTGGTTAATTCAAATGATGATCAAGCATTAAAATCAACATACTAAGTCACAATTAAAACGGAGAATGAAACAAGAAATAGATAGATTAAATGAGAATTCTGAATTAACTACATGGCAATCTTGCAAGGCTACATCGAATCCCTAGAGAGAGATTAGTTACACTTCATGTTTACAAAAGGTTTGACATAAAAATATATAACATGAGTGAACATAGGATTAAGAAGAAAGAACCCTTGAAGCAAAACTGATGTCGAAATCCCTTAAGAGTTGCCTTCGGTGTGGGTGCTCCAAGTGTGTTGTAAATGAAGGTGGAGTGGCTAAGGTTGAATGGTTTCTGCGAATGGGAGAGTGTATGGAATGGAATGAAGCCAAGAAGAGATTGTGTAGAAATGGAAGGGGATTTGCGGCAAATGGGAAGATTGGATGTGTTTGTGGTGTCTTGTGTATGAAAATGAGATGAGATTTTTGTGTATGAATGCATGGGTTTTTATAGGGGGAATGGGAGAATATGTGGGTGATTGTTTAAGAGTGAATGTGGTTTTATGATTGAGAGTGCATGTGGATGAAATAATGATGGAAAAAGAGCTAGGTTGTTGGTGTGTGAATGCATGTGTTGAATTGGTGGTGCAATGATGAAAGAGTAAGTGAATGTGTGTGTGAATGGTGGTGCAATGATGAAAGAGTAAGTGCATGTGTGTGTGAATGGTGGTAGCTAGGGTGAATTATGATGAATGCATGTGGAATAAAGATGGAGAAGGTGGTGTAATGATGAAGGAGTAAGTGCATGTGTGTTTGAATAGTGGTGCAATGATGAAAGAGTAAGTGCATGTGTGTGTGAATGGTGTTTCTTGATGGTTTTGGGGTTGTGATGCATGTGAATGCATGTGGCTAAGGGTTGTTGATTGGGCTAGAGGTTTTGCATGGCTCAAAGGATTGTTTGATTGGGCTAGGCCCTTTGTTTTATGTCCAAAGTGCATACAAGGCTTTCAAATTCGTCCAACACTTTGGCTCCAAGCATATGCTATCCATTCCAAGCCCAATTTTGCTCCAAAATGCATCTTTTTGCTTCCTTAGCCATATGAACCTAAAAACACACGAAAATGGCTTAAACTACTAAAAAAATTATGAATTAACAACATAAATGCACGAAAACAAGCTAAGTAAGTCGCCTAAATATGCTCCTATCAGGAGCTTGGGAAGTTTTACAGCAAGAGTACAGAGGAGACACTAAAGTCAGAAAGGTAAAACTTCAGTCGATTAGAAGAGATTTCGAGTATACAAGAATGAGGGAAAATGAGCTGTTAAAAGACTACTTCACTAGGCTGTTTGATGTTGTAAACAAGATGAAAACATATGGTAAGGAACTGCCTAATGAAAGAATTGTCCAGAAACTGTTGATTAGTTTGACTAAACCATACGATTCGATAGTAAGTGTTATTGAAGAAACCAAAGACATTGAAACTCTCAGTGTGCAAGATGTGATAGCATCCTTAAGAGCCTTTGGCCAAAGACTCGAGAGGCATGCTGATTTTGCACCTGAGAAAGCCTTTCAATCACTCAATGTTGGATCAGTGGAAGGGCAAGAACAAGAAATGGGAGGGAAAAGGGTATCACAACTCTAGACCTAACCAAGGCAGCAACATTAATGCAGGTCTAAGAACCAAACAATAATGCAAACATTGTGATAAATTTCATCTTGGAGAGTGTTGGTTCAAAGACAAGCCTAGGTGCCACAAATGCAACAGGTTTGGGCACATTATGAAAGACTGTAGATCAAAGAATGTGTAGCAAGTAAACTGCGCAAATCAAGTGGAGGAAGAAGCAAATGTGTTCTATGCTTTCAATGCAAAAGTGGAGAAAAACAATGAAGTGTGGTACGTTGACAGTGGCTGCAGCAACCACACAACTGCACATGAGTCATTACTTATTGACATTGACACAAACTTCACTGGAAAAGCGAAAATGGGAAATGGAAACATTGTCAAGGCCACTGGAAAAGGAACTTTGGTTATCAACACCAAGAAAGGAAGAAGATGCATAAGAGAAATGATGTTAATGCCAGGACCGGATGAAAACCTCCTTAGTGTGGGTCAAATGATGGAGCATGGGTATTTCTAACTCTTTGGGGGACTATGGTTGAGATCTATGATGACAGATCCCTATCAAATTTGGTGACCAAAGTGGAAGTGAAAAATAGAAGATTTCCACTTGTGTTGAAGTACTTAGACGAAGCGGTAAAGAAAGCAAGTATAACAGGTTATATGAAACCATGGCACAAGAGGTTTGGTCACTTAAACATGATAAGCCTAGAAAATCTACAAAAGTATGAAATGGTACAAGGGATACCTAAGATGGATCACTGCAATGAAATCTGCGAATGATGTGCATTTGGGAAGCATCACAGAGATTCATTTGAAGTTGGCAAAGCTTGGATGGCAACAAAGCCACTCGAATTGATTCACACAGATGTGTGTGGACCAATGCAAACAACAACAATCAATGGAAACAGGTATTTCCTAACCTTCATTGATGACTACTCACGGATGTGTTGGGTGTATTTCATGAGGTTAAAGTATGAGGTATTCATAATATTCAAGAAGTTCAAGGCAATGGTGGAATTACAAAGTGGATACCAAATCAAAAGACTGAGAAGTGATAGGGGAGGTGAGTACACCTCACATGAGTTCAATGCATTCTGTGAAGATGTGGGTTGGAGAAGCAACTTACTGTGGCATATTCACCACAACAAAATGGGATTGCAGAAAGGAAGAATAGGACTATAATCGAAATGGCTAAGTTTATGATGCATGAGAAGAATATGCCTTATATACTCTGGGATGAAGCTGTGAACACCTCAATGTACCTATTGAATAGGTGTCCTACTAAAGCACTGGACAAGAAGATACCATTCGAAGTGTTTAGTGGAAGGAAGCCCTCTGTGAAGCACCTGAGAGTGTTTGGCTCAGTATGTTACACTCTCATCCCACACCAACTAAGGCACAAGTTGGAGAAATCAAGTAAAAAGGGTGTTTTTGTAGGCTATGGTACCAGTGAAAAAGGGTACAGAGTTTATAATGTGTTAACTCAGAAGATAATCCTATCAAGGAATGTTATCTTTGATGAAAACTCAAAGTGGAACTGGGAAACAAAGATAGAAGAAAAGGACAATGTCTCTGTACAACTTGACCTCAACAAAAGGCAAACAAGGGAGCCCATGGAGACCTCAGTTCAAAAAGAAGTCATAGATAATGGTGACATACAAGGGATTCCACAACAAGCTAGTATGAGTCCACAATCAAGTCAATCACTAATTACAACTCCAAGTTCAACTCCAGTGAGATTGAGAAACCTGGATGAGATTTATGCTACATGTAATTACTGTGTAGTAGAACCAGAAACATATGAGGAAGCTGAGAAAGACAAAGCTTGGAAGAAAACAATGAATGAAGAGCTTGAAATGATAGAGAAGAATGACACTTGGGAACGTGTAAATCGACCAAATGACAAGCCTGTGATTGGAGTGAAATGGGTGTACAAAATGAAACTCAACTTAGATGGTTCTGTGCAAAAGAACAAGGCCAGATTGGTGGCTAAAGGTTACGCACAGAAACCGGGTGTAGACTTCAATGAAACCTTTGCTCTAGTAGCAAGATTAGACACATAAGGACTTTGATAGCCCTAGCAGCCAAGAAGGGTTGGATGTCAAATCTGCATTTCTAAATGGAGTGCTAGAGGATGAGGTGTTTATGGATCAACCTCAAGGGTTCACAAGTCAAGAGTTTCCTGAAAAAGTGTACAAGTTAAGGAAGGATCTCTATGGCCTAAAGCAAGCTCCAAGAGCTTGGTACAGTGAGATTGATTCCATTTTCACTGAAAAAGGATTTCAGAAAAGTCCTAGTGAAGCTACACTCTATGCCAAGACAGAAAGCAATAACAAGACACTCATTGTCTCAATCTATGTGAATGATGTTGTCTACACTGGAAATGATGCTGTAATGATTGAAGAGTTTAAAGAAGAAATGATGAAGAGGTATGAAATGACAGACCTTGGCCTTTTGCATCATTTTCTTGGCATTGGGGTAATTCAAAAGGTAAACAGCATTTTCATTCATCAAATGAAGTATGCTAAAACCTTGCTTGAAAAGTTTGGTTTGAAAGGTTGTAAACCGGTCTCTACACCTCTAATTGCAAATGAGAAACTTAAGAAGGATGATGGAAGTGAATTTGCAGATGTTAGTCTCAACAAGAGCATTGTTAGCAATCTATTGTACTTAACTGCAACAAGGCCAGATCTAATGTTCTCAGCAAGCCTAATTTCTAGGTTTATGCAGAATTCTAGCAAGATACATATGGGCACATCTAAGAGAGTGCTGAGATATGTGCAAGGAACACTAGATTATGGGATCAAGTATGAAATGGGGAAGTCAACTATCCTAATTGAATTTTATGACAGTGACTAGGGTGGTAGTGAAGATGATACCAGAAGCACATTGGGCTACACTTTCACCTTTGGTTTAGGGGTATTTTCGTGGGCCTCTGTGAAGCAACAAAGTGTTGCACTATCCACAGCCGAGGTGGAGTACGTGAGTGCATCAGAAGTAACGGCTCAAGCTATTTGGCTAAGATTTAAACTCAAAGATTTTGGCTAATTACAGGTTGATACCACACCACTCTTGTGTAACAATACCTCTGCAATTGCCATGACCAAAAACCCAATTTTCCATCAAAGAACAAAGCACATCAAGAGAAGATATCATTTCATCAGAGAAGCATTGCAGGACAATACAATCAAACTAATTTATTGCAGCATAGAAGATCAGATCGCAGACATATTCACAAAAGCACTTCCGAAGGAGAGATTCAATTACTTGAGGGGTTTGCTCGGAATGACTCCTAGAAGCAGTTTAGAAGGGAGTGTTGGATGCTAACCAGCTCTTGGAGTCGAGGGGTCGAAGGCAGCAAGGAGCTCCTGAGCAAAAGGTGTTGTCTACATCGAAGAAGGAAGAAGAAGAAAATGAAGGGTTGGCCTCCAACGGCTAGTTTCTTGTTGTTTAAATGTGTGAGTGACAAATGTACATTCCAAATTAGATCACTTAAATCCCAATGAAGGGCTAGGATTTAATCTAGACTAGTAAGGTAATTTTAGTGTTTAAATATTGTCTAATCACCATACCCTTACACATTTTCTCTACTTAATGAAGTATGGCTGCTGCATTTTTTCTGCATGACCTTGAAGTTGAAAACCACACTCCAATATCCTCTTAATTCTCTGCCATTCTACCCCTAAGAAACCGATCCAAAAACTATAACCAAAAATCATCCAAACAAACAAATTGTATCACTCATAACAAACATCCAACAAACCTATATTATTCTTATCACAAATCATCCAAACAAACAAATTCTATCACTCATAACAAACATCCAACAAACCTATATTATTCTTATCACTATTGTCTTCTTCCCCACTTGGCCTCGCATTGTTCGTTTGAACCTGCAACTGATGACCGACGACCGACACCAAGATTTTCCCAAACCTTGGTCCTTACTCTCGTATAAATTCGAAACGAACAGTGGAACAATTTTCTCGCAACCGGACGCACAGCAAACATGGATCTGAGAGAAAGCATCATCAACCAAAACGACGTGGCAAGGAGGCTGACGAAGCAGCTGGTTCAGACCGAAGGCAAGCAGTCGAACCTCGTGTACTCGCCGCTGTCCATCCACGTGGTGCTGAGCCTGATCGCGGCTGGGTCAAAGGGTCCCACCCAGGAGCAGCTGCTCTCGTTCCTCAATTCAAAGTCCACCGACCACCTCAACTCCTTCGCTTCCCAGCTCGAGTCCGTGATCTTTTCCGATGGGTCCCCCGTGGGCGGCCCCAAGCTGGCGTTTGCAAATGGGGTTTGGGTGCAAAAGGATCTCCCGCTGAAGCCTTCCTTCAAGCAGGTGGTGGACGCTTATTACAAGGCCGCTCTTGCCCTAGTCGATTTTCAGACCAATGTAAGCTCCCAAACCCTCTGTCATGTCGTTTCGATAGTTTTACAATGCTGCTCATGATCAAAGTCTTCAAATTTTTTTTCGATTTGATTAGAGATGTTTGTTCCTGTGTTGAACCTAAATTGCAAGCCTGCTGATGCTCTTTTATTCTTGTAGCATTTCAACTAAATACTTCGTCTCTAATCATTACTGTTCGTGCTTGTTCTTGTGCATAGCTTAGCCGTTACAAAATCGTATGGTAGATTTTTTGTTCGTTACTGTTTGTGGTTGTAACTGATCGAGATATGCAGGCTGATATCATTGTTTTCTAACTTGTCGTAACTGTTGTTGGTGCTCAAGGCTGCTCAAGTGGAGTCGGAAGTGAATTCATGGGCTGAAAAGGAGACGAGCGGCCTTATCAAGAATCTACTTCCTCCCGGGTCACTTGACAGCTCAACCAGGCTCATCTTTACGAATGCATTGTACTTCAAAGGAGCTTGGACTGAGAAATTTGATGCATCAGCTACAAAAGAGCATGACTTCCACCTTCTCGACGGGAGCACAGTTAAGGCGCCCTTCATGACCAGCAAGAACAAGCAGTATGTAAGTGCCTTTGACGGTTTCTCAGTCTTAGGGCTCCCTTACAAACAAGGTGAAGACAAGCGGCGCTTCTCCATGCACATCTTTCTTCCACAGGCGAAAGATGGGCTGCCAGCTTTGGTTGAGAAACTTGGCTCTGAGTCCGGGTTTTTAGATCGATATCTTCCCAAACAACCAGTTGCAGTGGGCGACTTCAGAATCCCAAAATTTAAGATCTCATTTGGGTTTGAAGCTTCCAATGTCCTAAAGAGTCTGGGACTGGTGCTGCCTTTCGCGGGTGCAGGAGGTCTGACGGAGATGGTGGACTCGCCCGAGGGTGAGAAGCTATATGTTTCCAGCATATTCCACAAGTCGTTCATTGAAGTGAATGAAGAAGGCACAGAAGCTGCAGCTGCTTCTGCCGGGGTTATAAGTGATAGGAGGATGCCCATGACATTTGTGGCTGATCGTCCGTTCCTCTTCACGATCAATGAAGAAACGACCGGAACAGTTCTGTTCATCGGTAACCTGCTCAACCCTCTTGCCGGCTGAGTGTTACAATCCCCTGGGAAAAGGCATCATGTGTACGTAGAATAATACGAGACTATAGTAAATAAAATGTATGATCCTTGTATACATGTGCTATGTTTGGTTATCACCCAATCACCCTGTACTTGCAGCAGTTGATCTATTTGTAGAATCTTGATTCTGAATACTTATTTTATGTTATTACGGCCACACACGATAATCAAGACTATTTGTTTAATACTTAAGCTTACTTGTGGTCCCATTATGTAAAAAAAAATCTACATACGGCCGTTTGCATGTAAGAAATCGTTTATTGACTTTAGTTGAGCTTAAATAATAATCATCCGTTCGTGTTAAAGTTAAAATTTATTTTATTACGTGACTGATTTAAAATATTGTAAATACTGATTTAAAATTATCTCATTGTCACCTTGTGTGTCATTCTCGTAGAATTTGGAATTATTCACATTGTTTAGTAACGTAAGATGTTTCAGTACATGAAAACGTCGTTACACTTATAAAAGGAACTGCAGCGCCTGCTGACCTCGTTAATTTAATGGTAGTTATCTCTGCCCCTTGTCACGACTCCCATGCAATGCTGCAAAGTCACAAGCACCCATCGTTTGGTTCTAATATTACAACAGTACCCCCATGGAAACACAATCTTAAGCAATCTCCAATACTCATAACGTTGTTGAAGTTTTGCAAGAATAATTGCTAAAAAGTGATTAGACGGTCGGATAAGAGATAGGGTTTATGATTTGATTTGGATGTTCCACCGTTTGCCACTCAAAGTGTCTTATCTACCAAACATATCTTGAAAAATAATTTAGTTTCGTACAAAGAATCATAATCTTTATTTATCATTGACGTAATCAATCATTGCATGTTTTTGATCAAATCTGTATTTATTGGGATATTCATCCTTAAAATCTTCATTTTGTTATAAAACAACAATATATTTATTATTTTTAGAATTTTGTAATACGTTTATTTAATTAGTAACCTTGACATTTTAAAATTGAAAAATCAATATTTAAATGCAAAGTTGTCCATTTTGAATAATCTCTAACAATATTTTCCTTCTCGTAAACAAGTAAGACTGGTTTATTTTGTACACAATTCGATATTGAGAGTTGAAATTCTAAATACTAAGTTCTTAATACTATATTTTTGTAACCATTTAAGATGTTTGTATGCTCGAAGAAAATGAAAAATTGAATCAACCCATATTATTATTATGGCTGTCGACATCTTTTATCGTAGGATAACCATCAAGTCACACCACATATCCAGAAAGAGAAATCCATCCAAAAAATAGGAAAACGAAAGGAAATTCCTTATTTTCCTCCGTGGAATCATCCCTTCTCTCCCCACCACGAAGGTCTCAGCTGAAAAGAAACGGATGGCACAATCGTGATTATCACAAACAGCAGTGTCAAATTGTAGCTAGAGAATGGTCACCACCGTTTACAAATAAGTGGAAGTTCCTCGAAGAGTAAGAGAGAACTCGACAATCATACGTAATCTACGTCTTCACTTTCTCAATCCTTTTCTATCTTTTTTTTTTCTCTGGGTTCCTTGTACTTCTCGTAAATATTAAGACTTTAATTCAACAGAAAGGAACTTTCTCTTTCATTGCTTGCATTTTTTTTTTCAGATTTTGTACTTTCCTTTCCTTGCAGTTGCTTGGAAGAAACCAAACTCAGAAGACCTTCGTTTTTTTATAGAATTCAGTTCAATCCGTTTATATATATATATATATGGTGTTGATGATTTACCAGAAGTGATAGTGCTTCAACCGAGAAGAAGAAGCTTTTAGTCTTCAGAAATTCAGAGAAAAGATAAGGAAGTGGAAGAGTGAAGGAAAAGCAAAACAAAAGATGGGAGAAAATGCTCCGCCTCCTCCACCACAGGTGGTTGCTCGGCCGTCTCAGATGCCTCTTGGGGCGGCGAAGGGTCCTATTTGGACTCCAACTGAGCAGCTCCACCACCTTCAGTATTGCATCCACTCCAACCCCTCTTGGCGTTAGTCTCTCTCTGTTTCTGTTATTTCTTCGTTCTGGGTTTCTATATTTTCTGAGTAAAAAGCTGATTAAAGTTGTGCTATTTTAATGGGTTGGTTTAAAAGTTGAAGCTTTTGAAGTTTGCTTTTTAGTCCTGATTTTGCAAATTACTTTTTACTATTTTTGTTTCGGATTCTCTAATTTATTGTGTTCGAATCTTTTTAAGTACTGTAATTAGTTCTAACAAAATAATAAGCATATGTTCCATAACCAGTTTCAACTTCAACTTATCCTGCTTACAAGAAATCGATATCACTCGGAAAATGTTTAGGAAGCGTAAATGTAAATTTCCCATGTTTTCCTGATCAAATGTAACAAACTGCTTCTAATGGATCGAATTTTACAGCGGAAACATTCGTACTCGCTTTCCAGCACTATATTGTGATGCTCGGATCCATAGTTATAATTGCCACTAGTCTCGTGCCTCGGATGGGTGGGGATCATGTAAGTTATGTCCTCTATATCGTAAAGTTTATAATATACCGGTTAAGATTAGCGATCACACACGTAGCTTTGAATCCGTGATGTTAATGTTTGGGTTTTGTTCTCCCTTTGTGATCAGGGTGACAAGGCACGCGTGATTCAGACGATGCTGTTTATGGCAGCAATAAACACGTTGATCCAAACACTCATCGGGACAAGGCTTCCAACAGTGATGACTTCGTCATTCGCTTTCACCCTTCCGGTGATGTCAATCATCAATGATTATTCTGATCGGAATTTTAGAAGTGAACATGAGGTATGTAAAGTTTGAAACATGTTATTCATAGAGGATTTAACATCACATTAATTTACTTCCTAAATTGCTTTAGGAAATTTCAGTTATAGACTTTGAGATGAAAAATACGTGGTGCAAACTTTATACCAGTTGATGCAGATCAAATCAAAACGTGTAAACCTTACATACCTGTAGAAGACGTCATGATGAATTTCTGGTTTTGAGGACGGAACAGATTGAAGCACGTCTATGCACTGTTGCGTCATATGCAACGAACTGATGGGGAGTTCTAGGGTTGTGGCATTAGCAATGTGACAGGGACCTCAAACTTACATAGGCTTCACGTCCCTAGAACCCTACCCACTAACGGAGACTAGAAACTCTTATGATCCTCTAACCAGAATAATAAAGCCAATGGAATTGTATTCCAGGCAACAACCCCTTAAGCAATTGGAATTAATCCGGTTTCACTCTTCCCTGTGGCACAAGGAATAGCTAACTAATTAAATCACTAACCCTAGTTCATTCGGTTGCAACTATGCAAACCAGTTAGGGTTGGACTTTATTACTTGACTCCAACACGTTGATGATTAATGTGTATGATTACAGAGGTTTGAGACCACAATGAGAACGATTCAAGGGTCACTTATTGTAGCTTCCTTCTTCAACATCTTCATCGGGTTTAGTAGGGCATGGGGGAACTTCACAAGGTACGAAATCAATATCTCAAGAGTGATGCTTGAAGCCTCAACCTGACATTCTTCTTCGTTATCATTTTCTAAACTGTCATCGGTTTTCTTTTTCTTCTCTATCAGATTTTTTGGTCCAATCGTTATCGTGCCAGTGGTTTGTGTAGTCGGTCTTGGTCTTTTTGCACGGGGCTTTCCACTTGTAATGTCTTTGACAAAACACTCCATTTCTCTCATCAAATTCATAAGGATATTATCAAAACATTGATCTCTCTCTTATGTTCTGCACAGCTCGCAAACTGTGTGGAGATTGGTCTGCCTATGCTGATCCTGCTCGTCATTACTCAACAGGTAAATTTTATCCGATCTGCCACTTTTTGTTCTTAGAATAAATGTTCTAAGTTTAACATGATAATATTGTTTGGGCAGTATCTGAGGCATGCTCTTCCTAGAGCCCATAACATACTCGAGAGGTTTGCTTTGCTTCTCTGCATTGGGCTTGCATGGTCATTTGCTGCTATCCTCACCGAGGCTGGTGCTTATAACAATGCTAAACAGCAGACTAAACAAAATTGCCGTACAGATCGCTCTTACCTTATAGCATCTGCTCCTTGGTATGTACATGTATCAGGTCTCTCTTCTTGCGTAATAAAGTTAATAAATTCGCTTCAGAAGAATTATTCTTTTCATAACACTTGTTATTGCTGTTCAAATGAAGGATTAGATTCCCATACCCGTTTCAGTGGGGTAAACCCATATTCCGAGCGAGCCACGTCTTTGGAATGATGGGAGCAGCAATTGTTACGTCTGCAGAGGTCTAATACTGGTTCTATAAACTTTTTTATGCACTTTGAAAATTTCGTAATTGGTATTGAATCTCGTATCTTAAATCTGATTCTATGCTTAATCCTTGATAAAGTTAATAATATGTTTTGTTGCAGTCAACTGGAGCGTATTTTGCGGCAGCACGGCTTTCAGGTGCTACTCCCCCTCCAGCAAGTGTAGTGAGCCAGAGTATTGGCTTGCAGGTGATTGCAAATTGTCATGCCGCTCCT
This sequence comes from Pyrus communis, assembly GCF_963583255.1. Lineage (NCBI taxonomy): Eukaryota > Viridiplantae > Streptophyta > Magnoliopsida > Rosales > Rosaceae > Pyrus > Pyrus communis. Next base: position 2,382,023 of record NC_084817.1, read on the forward strand.
TTCTCCCTCCCCCTCATCCTTTCCAAATCTCTGTGATGCTTTAAAAGAGCGGGAAACAAACGTTGTATTTCACAATAGTTAAAACGATTTAGTTGTGTATGTTCAAATGTAGGGTGCTGGCATGCTGCTTGAAGGTATTTTTGGCGCTGCTGTCGGTACCACAGCATCCGTGTAAGAAAGCCTTTTTTGCTTGACATATATGTTGATATTCCCTTTATATAATAACGGTTTCCTAGCTATCGAAGAGTATTGGATATCAACAGAAGAAAATTTGCTTACAAAGATTATGAATTCACTCATTTTTTGTAATGTCTTGCAGCGAAAACGTTGGCCTGCTTGGATTGACACACATAGGGAGCAGGAGAGCGGTGCAGATTTCAACTGCTTTCATGTTCTTCTTCGCTATATTTGGTTCGTTCTCTCCTTCCGTTAGTGATGTCATGACTCATGCCTGGGTTTACTACATTGTGTTTGATAGTGTTAAGTTGTGTCTTTCAGGGAAGTTTGGAGCTTTTTTTGCATCAATTCCTTTGCCGATATTTGCTGCCATGTACTGTGTTTTATTTGGAATCGTCGGTGAGTGATTCTATTACCATTTCCTAATCTTGTTAATACCATTCTATCACCGAAAAGTGTTTCACCTTTGTTTTCTCTATCTGCAGCTGCTGTTGGTCTCACATTCATGCAGTTTGCAAATAATAATTCCTTGAGAAACATCTATGTTTTGGGTCTTTCCCTGTTTCTTGGGATCTCGATACCTCAATATTTTGTCTCGAACACCACCCCGAATGGTGTCGGGCCAGTCAAAACGGATGGCGTATGGGTAAGTTACACATAGACACGTTACGCTAAACCTTAGACCCTCTCTCTTTCAACTATGACTTCGTTTACTTGAGATTCTAAATCAACATCATTTTGATGGCTGCAGTTTGATGACATACTGAACACGATCTTCTCATCGAGCCCAACAGTGGCGATGATCGTGGGCACGCTGCTGGATAACACGCTTGACGCCAAGCATTCGGCCAGCGACAGAGGACTTGCATGGTGGAAACCATTCCAGAGCAGGAAAGGAGATGCTAGAAATGAGGAGTTTTATAGTCTACCTGTTAGGATACGGGAGTACATACCTTCCAGATTTTTCTATTATTAGATAACAGAACATGCTTATAAATTGTGAGATGATGTTATTTGTTGTGTTTAACTGTTCATGTACATGGTACATGGGTTTGTTATTAATTTAGCAGAAATATATATCCTAGAAGCCCAAAGGGCAATAAAGAAAGAGGAGAATTGTTCATATGGTCGAAAAAGGAAAAAAAAGATGGGAGAGAAACTTCGGTAGGTCTTCTTAATTAGGGCGCTCTTATACTATGTGGGATCGGCGTGGCTTCAAGCAGCTCTTTCAAAGTTTCTCTCCTCTTGAGAGTTGCTAGTGAAAGAACTCAAGCTATTAAGCACATTCGACCAAGATGCTATTAGGCGCCTTCAGAAAGATGATCTTATGAAAGGGGAAACCAGTTTCAATTGTCTATGATGAATGTAATGTTGTAATGAAAGAAATGAGTTGACGTGGAATAGATTAGTTGGTTAGAGAAATGCGTGTGTTATTTGGCATCTGAGTTTAATGCCATTTTGTGTACATAAGAAGGGTTAAGAATACTTAAGTTGAAACAAAGAGAAGGAATGCTATTTTTTCAGCTCTTTTTCTCATCCTGCAACGTTGAACGATTAACAGAATCATATGAAGAACCGGCCTCAGTAGAAATTAACTATGTCTCACCAAAAAAATAATTAAGTCTGAAATCGTTTAATCATCTAATATCAAACGAATAGACAAATAAAAAAGTTAAATGATTTTTGATTCATTGAATGTTTGAAAAATTGATCTTTCAAGGGCGTTAAAGGTTTGAAACAGTTCTTATATTCAAACAACATTGCATGACGAGAATGGAAGCTAGAATGTTCAAGTAAGAATGTTACTGTATTTCCTCAAATGAGATATTTAAGTAGAATAGGGACAAAGTGAAAAATGTAAATGAAGAGATAATGATATTATAAATATGATAATGAAATCCATCACTGCTAATCGTAATGACATATTGTCCCATATATATATATATATATATTGTTCTGGACGACAATCACCTCCAAAAACAACAAAATTATCAAGAAAATATTGTAACCTAAATCTGCCCAGAAATATATAATTTATACATATATTCATGAATCATGGTCCATGTAGTCTAAGACCAACGGTGTGAACGCCCGAAAGATGAAGGAGTACGACTCTGAAAACCAACTCTGTAAATTGACAAAGAAGCCGGCAACCGCACTTGGTTTGGTCGAGGTCTCGATCTCTCATGGACCCCACACGTTTTCTCTCCATTTCCTCAAGACGCGTTTGCCTAATTTTGAAGATAATATACTCTAATCATATAAATTAACACATAATCATCCCTTGAATATCAGATTTATTCAACTTTTATAAGTATATGTTAATACGATTTTAACGACTGTTTTGAACTCCTCGTACAAATTCATTCAAACCAAAGTGTTTACTTATTTAACAGCGATTGGATTAGTAAAAGGACATCAACGTTTTGTTGCTTAGTACAATAATAAAATAGTTAAATAATTTTTATATTATGTAAATTTTAACAACAATGATTTAAAAAATGAACGGCTGTGATTAAGTTAATCCACAAGCTTAAATTAATCTATTATTTTTCATTTTGGGAAGTGTGCTAAAGTCGTATTAGGGGTAGGGGATAAGTGGGAAGGTGGGATTGCGGGATGAGGGTAGACTAATTCAAACACTGATGTAAGCTCAATAAAATTGGACCCCAGCTGAAGTCAATTCAATCAGACGTTACAAATATTTCAAAAGTTCTTGTCCTAACTTTTGGCTTCAGGCTAAAGTGCTTGTGAAACAAGTCCTTTTGCTGCTTGTTAGCCGCCAGCTGACTGTCCCTAAAGCAGGGCACTTGCGACGACTTCTGAAGTGTTCAGAAAACAGAACCACAGACACACCACAGTTAGAATAATCCTCTAATTTTTTGCCCTATTATTTGAATCGACATCCCCTCTGAATTTCTACGTCCGAAGTTCAAAGACTAGGAGAGCCAAGCCAGTGAAGAGAAATTCGGATTCTTAGTTTAGTTAGGTGGACTAGTAGGATGAACAAATAGGGACCGTATGGTTTAAAATGTGTGATCCGGACTCCCGAGTTCCAGACACAAAGATTCAGAGAGGATCTCAATTCCTATTATTTAACTTCATATGAACAAATTACTTACAATTTACAACAAAGTTTATACAAATTAACATTGACTAATGGTACAACAATTTGCTCATTCATCGAGCCAGTCCAGATCGAAATGTTTCTCCACCACCTGAACATGAAGCTCCGGCAATGCCATCTCTGCATCTCTCCACATCCAAGAAATATCCTCGTCGCACACTACACGGCGCAGAGACTGTAACACTGCAGCGGATTTCGGCAGATTGCTAATTTGTGAACATTCCCTCATGTCAATCTTTTCCAAACTTGCTAGCTTACCAATGTCCATGGGTAGGCATCTCAAATTTACACATTGGGAAATGTCAATGTACTTCAAGCGAAGTAGCTCGCAAATGCTGGCCGGAAGCGTCTGCAGTGCCGGACACGCGTATAGCCTTAGGATCTGTAGAGATTGCAGCCTTCCCAAATCAGCTGGGAGCTGGTATAGGCTGTGGCAGTTGGTTACGCTCAAGTTCTTGAGCGAAGGCATTGCGTAAATGCACGAAGGCAGCTGGAACAAGTCATCGCAATGATCGATGGTGAGCTCTGTGAGCCGAGGAAAGGCCGATTGATCAAGGCTATTACTTATCTTGCATAGGATTATATAGATTTTCCTCAGATTTTTCAGGGGGATGGTAGATAATCGAGGGACAAATACTTTTTCAAGCCAGAGGCTTCTCAAGTTGGTTAAGTTTGAGAAGACTGAAAAGCCATTTAGTATGCAATTTGATGTACTGTAATTCATGATTATCAATGCCCTCAACTTTGGCATGTTTTCAATGAAAGGAGGAAGAAGGTACTCGTCGTCCGATGAAAAATTCAAAATCAGCACTTCACATTTGGGAAACTCCATCTGGAACCAGTCCATCTCTCTCATTTCACCTGCATTATCGAGGAATGAATCGGTTTAAATCAGCACGAAAGAGTAAACATAACGAATAACCTCATAATCAATAAGGCAATTACTGAGACACGTTAATACCGGTATGAACTGATACAATCTTCGCGTGAAATGGCTGATCTGAATCCCTCTCCCATTCTCTTGGAAGTTCAGTCTCTGTTCTTGGCATAAGCAATCGACTACGTTCGTTCACGCTGCCATCACTGCTCAAATGAAGAGCAAGGTCCCTCAGCACATCATGTTGTGTAACAGATATGTCATAGCAACTGCTATATATGTCTCCATCTCTACAACATCAATATATACAAAGGGTTCAAAACAGAAACTAATCACACTCAAAGTAAAAGAAACCAAGTGCCGAACTTTAAGCATCGTACCTTGCATCTTTCACCAGGGTGAGGAGATTTTTGTTCGAAAGCTCGACAAGTATAGCAAACGCTTCTTCTTCATCGATGCCATGTATTTCAACCCACATATTGGTAAGGATATCAAGAGGGATCTTCTTGTCTTCTGGAAACGCACCCAAATCTAAGAAACATGATTTAACTTTTTTGGATAAGCAGTCGAGACTCGCTGCCATTCGCTGAAGTAGATTGTTCTCATGGGACTCACAAAAAGCTTCCCCTTTTGACAACTTGCTCCTTGCATTTGCCCAACACAATTCAGGCTGGTCCTTCAATGAAGCTCCAATCACTTTGAGAGCCAAAGGAAGCCGCTTGCACTCGTTAACAATCTAAAGTTCAAGAAAACAATCAGTTACCAATCTAAAGAAACATGAAATAACCCGTTTTGATTAGCAGAAAATGGAGATTGGAGACTTATGACTACGTTTAGCAGTAGAAAGAAAGTGATTATGCATTATAGAAGCACTTTCTAGAGCTTTTCAAATAAGCAATTGTATTCTAGCAAAAACGCTTATGAGCAGAAAGAATTACAAACGGACACTAAGATCGTACCTGCTTGACCAAATTTTTATCAGCCGCAGGAGGAATGGACTTTTGGCCAAAAGCAGAGTGACAAAACAGAGAGAGTGCTTCTTCTTCCCTCAACAACTCAACATCATAAGTGGCATCGAGAACGTTTGGGAATTTGATACGTGAGACCACAAGAAACTTGCAGCCCGGGATCTTAAGGAGCAGCGGCTCAAGCACTGCCAGTGACCACACATCATCCAAAACCACCAGAGATTTCGTTACGGTTATCCATTCATACTGCAAGTTCCATTGGGGAAGCACAGAATTGGGACTGAGAATTTGGGTCCCCATGATGAACTGCACAATCTTGGCCTTCAACTGGTTCACATCTGGAGACTGTGACACTGTCAGGAACAGAATCCTCTCATTGAAATAAGCTGCATTCGAACGGCAACGAACACAAAACAGAGTCAGTGTTTGATTCTAAAGAAAACTCAAATTCTAGAGAACCCATTAAAGCGAATTCAAGTTCTATAAAAACGCTTCTGACAACATTTGGCGAAAAAGTCATTATATCATCTGAAAAGTACTTGAATTTTCAATACAAATTTCAACATGTTTCTAATAAAGTAAAAGCACTTCTAGCAAAATCGATTACGATGACAAGCAAGCAATCCGAAACAGGCACTTAGTTACTTACATCTAACTTGATCATCCTTGCAAAGCTCTCTAGCAAGAGTGGTTTTTCCAGAGCCACCAATCCCACAAATCCCAACGACCCTCAAATCCTCCCTCCCAAAAATCATTCCCTTCACCGTCTTCATCCCCACCCCTAATCCCAACACCACCGAACTGCTCACCTCCCACTTCATCTGCCCTTCCTCCTCAACCCTCCTCACAGCCTCCTCCATCCACCCGCCACCGACACCCCCGCCCCCGCAAGTCCCAAGCCGCTGTTCCAGCACCCGGTTGGACCAATCAAACCGGTCAAGCCGCTGATCCACCTCCGCCCTAATGTGGTGGACGTCGGCCAAGATATGGACCTGTAATGGGCCCTGAAGAAATCTTGACACTGTCTTCTCCAAAGCTTCCATCTTTTTCGCCAATTGGACGTGCGTGTAAAAGTGCCAGCGCGGTGTCATGAGGACTTTTCGGACCAGTTCGAGGCCGTTCTGGAGAACTTCCGACATGCGGTCGAGCTGGAACTGCCGTTCGGCCGGTAGCTCGACGCCGGAGTACTTGATTTCTTGGATTATGGGGAGGAGCTGCTCGACTGAGGTTTTGAGTTCCTCGGCGGTTCCTCTGCTGCTGCATAACTTGAGGGAGATGGCGGCGAATAAATTTTTCAGGAGCTCCGTCGTGATCTCGCCGACGAAGAAGTCCGCCATTGCCCTTGTTGGTGGTGGTGGGAGCTGTGCGACTATGGCGGGTGAAATGATTAGCCTTGTTATGGAGAGCGCGCTTCGACGATGGTTCTCAGATATGCTCCATGCCTTTTAAAACGTTGTTTTATAATTTGTGACGTGTGTAATTAGTCAACTAACTATTTAAAGATTGGTTTTTTCAGCCATAACCTTTGATAATATATACCATTTGTCAAAAGATTTTAAAAACTCTATTTAAAACTAATTTAATATATTTTTGGCAAAAAATAAATGTAAAAAGGAAAACTTGATATAAGTTCAAGTTTTTGAGCCAATAGTATGAATAGTCTAATTTATTAAAATAAGTCAAATTCCTTAAATTTAATTATTTAATTATTAATAATTATTTCTTCAATGATAAGATTTATTAAAAATCAAATTTCTTCCTAATTATCAATTTGATATATTTTTTTTTTTTTGCTATTTCTTGTTGTTCCTTCTGCTTTAAACCCTATTTATAGATTTTATTTTTAATTTTTATGAGCAACCTATATCTCATGTTGATTATATTTATATACCTATATGATAAATTCTTTTTTATAATCGACCTGTCAAAGAATCATGTGCCCTACTTCTAGGTGTATTATATTTTTCTAACTTTTAGTTGGGTTTCATATGTTGCTTATAGGTATAATATATATTCATATATATTTTTTGCTTGAGTTAGGATAGAATGTTTTGCAAATAGATTTATGTTAGTATATTAGGTTTTTTTGTTATAAGATATTTGTGACAGTCCGTCCTGAATTATTCGTACCGTAAGTGTGAAATGGTGATTTTGCCCTTGGTGGGTATTTGTCATTTTGGGGTGATTGTTTTGTGGTTTTGTTGGTTGCATCTGGACCACACCCACACCCACATCATTTTCTCCTGTGTCTCTCTCTGTCTCGAACTCCCTCTCTCTCTCTCCCCTTCTCACTTGTACGGACGAGGTTCAAAACCCTTGCAAACGTTGCAGATCGAAGTGAAAAATTGTACCTTTGTGTTCGTGAGGACCATACGAGTTCAACCATACCAATTTCAGGTAAGGAATCCTTCGATTTCACGTCGAACCAGGAATCTCTGATTTGGTCACTGTTCATGCACACGTGAATTATTGATTTTCAGGGAATTTGAAGCTTTTAGGAAGCTTAGTGAGGTTCTTAGGAAGCTCGGGGTGGTTCGTTGGAAGGAATTGGACATCGGGATCATGAGTTACAAGTTTGGCCGATTTTTCTAGAATTTTTCCGGCGAGATCCTATGATCTTTGAGGTTTCAAACAGGTATAACGTTGTTCTACTCATCTCCAGCTTTCCATTGGTGCAAATTTCATAGAAATTGGTGAAGAAACGAGTGAGAACGAAGGGTTTGAAGTTTTTCCAGGTTTCCGACGATCGGCGTCTCGCCGGAGAAGATGAAGGAATATTCCATCAGTTTGGACGGAATATTTTGACGCATTCAGTCAGATTTAACGGAATCTATTAGGGTTTAACAGAATATTCCTAACGGCATTAACTGACGCCGTCAGTGTGCCTGGCACGTGACCGTGCGTGGGAGCGCGTAGGGCCGTGCCCTCGCCGGCGCGTGGAGCCTCGAAAAATTATTTTAAAAATATGGGGATGTTCATGAGGTTGAGTAGATCACGTTGGTGTATTCACACACCCCATTTGAGCATTGTATGAGAAGTTATTACCTAGTTTTGGTTATGTGCTTTAAATTGATGTTTTTATAGTTGTTTTGCATATAAGTGAGACCTATCCTGAAGACGAGCGCAATCACTCGAGGCAAGGGGGTTATGACTCTTCCACATACCAGTGAGTGGGCTTTTAGTTTTCCGTATGCCTATTTATTTATGCCATGCCTATTTATTTATGTATGCCTATTTATTTTTCCCAGAAAATGAAATGGAATGTTTATATGTTTTAAATGCCATGCATAACGTTTGCCTATTTATTTATGCATTAGTAGTTGTATATATGTATGTTTAGTCTTGCGGACGCACAGGTAAGTGCCAGGTAAGTTTATAGTTTATGATTGTGCATTAATGGTTATATGAGATGCATAGAGAGCTCATAACTTGCACCCTCGGTTTTGGGGCTCCCGCCCAGAGTAGGGCACAGTCATTCACGTGATGTTCACCTCCCGCACCACACGTTCATCTTGGATCCAAGTTAGCATAGTCCTGCCGTACAAACCACTATAGATGGTTCCAACTCGTAGGTGACCCGTGATTATTCACCCAGTCTTCAAGTGATCGTAGCACTTGAGCATATTTATTTACACCCAATCCTATCGTACAGACCACTTTCGGTGGTTCCTACTTGTGTGCAGGTATAGTTAGTGAGTTGGGGATTTGAGCTCTGGATTCAGCCATACAGGTCACGTTAGGTGACTCCGGCTGACATGTTACTTGCATTGATTGACATTACCTGGGTTACTTACAGTTTATGTGGAGGCGTTCGACATGACATATTTCTGAACACGTTTTCGATATATGTGTATATTCTATTTTCTAGAAAACTATACAGGTTTTACGGCGAGGGCTTAGAACTTTTGTTAATGAAATGATTTTGAAAAACTTTGTTTTTGCCTACTCACACTTTCTGTTTTGCGCCCTTCCAGGTTCTAGTTAGAAGCAGCTTTGGTGGTTCACGAGGACTTGACAGTGGTTCTGACAGAACATCACACATGTAGGATTCACCTTTGGGGTGTTGTGTAATTAGTATTCGTTCTTCTGGACTGCACTTAGGCTTTCTGTGCTCTGATTATGTTTATCCCACTTAGTCTCACACTAGTGTGTTACTTTAACTAGTTTATTTAGTACTTTGCTTTTTATTTATTCGTACTTTTATTATTAATTTTGCTTCGCATTGTGCACATGGTTACATCACTCTCACGTGACGACCAGCACACCTCGATTCCGATCAGGGTGTGTCAATATTAATTAGATTTTTTTGGAGTTGGAAAATACATAATATTAGAAGATTTTAATTGATTTTTAATATTTTTAGGAAATGTAAAATGAGTATACAAGAAATAAAAAAAACATGTAATTAGATAACTGGACTCACTTCTAAAAACCATTTATGATTTTGGATCCGGATCTAAAAGCCCCATGTAAAGAACAATAGTAAATAATGCGATGAAGAGCTCAACACCTCTTTCTTCCTCCCCTCATTTTCCACGGTATTCCTACCCCAACCCTAATTCTCTCTTCCCCCATCTCACTCTTCTCTGCGATTTATCTTTATTCCGTCCCCTCTCACCCCCTCCCCAAACCCTCTCCATTGCTTTTTCTTCTAATTTTCAATTGCAATAGAAAATGTAGTTAGAATTTTCAATTTTGATGTTATTGTGTTGAATATAATTAAATTTGGTGTGGGGAGATAGATAGAGACATAGGAATAAAAGAGAGGAAGAAAACAAGGGCAGCATATATATATATATAAAAGATACTGATTTATTGTCAATGGCTGGGGTTGGTGGCGTTATAGTTGTTGGTTTGATTTTGAGTTTTTCATTCCTTTTGTTTTTACTTTTTTTTGTTGTTGAGTTTTTCAGTCCTTTTGTTTTTACTTTTTGCAATGTAGATGGAAAAATAAGACAATAGAATGGGCCTAGTAGCATTCTTTTTTATACAAGCTATAGTGGGGGAAGGGGAGTTGGATTCTCGTATGCAAGGATGTATATTTTGACTAATTGAGTTACACGTCATTTGTTATCACAACAGAACCACGAGTATTCTAATGATCTTATATAACCCCAATAACTTATTCATTGTGTAAAGTCATCTCCAACTTAAGGAGCTAAACATAGCCCTGTCTATAATTATAAGCCTGCAAAAAATTATTTTTAAATGAACAGTATCAGGCCATATTCATACACCATCTTCAACCGAATTTTAAGTTTGTAATAATTTTTCAAACATTCTATCCATTTGATGTCTCCTTTAAGCCTTTGCGAAGGCTTGATGCCATTTGCTCAACCTCAGATAAAGTTGTTTTTCCATTGGGGGACTCAGTATTTTTTGAACATACTAGTTCAAAGGCCTTCACTTGATTGACAAATACCATTGATACTATCTTCAAAGATCCACCTATAAGCCTTGGAAAGAGCTTCATCTTCTTTTGGGTCCAACCTTTTATTTTTATTTTTTTTGTTTTGAGAGGTTAGGTTTACATCAGTGTAACTTCTTTATTTGTTATCAATAAAATTCCATTTTTCAAAAAAGAAAAAAAAATATTTTAGGTGAATCTTGACAATGATGATTTAAAATGAATGGATGTTATTAAGTTAGTCTAGAAGTTTAAATTAATCAGTGTTCTAAAAGTTGGTTTAGGCGGTGTCTAGGCGCTGAGCGGTAAGGTTCTGTGGCGATTTTGGACAAAACGTTCAATAAAATCCGGGAGGGTCTAGTCGGCCGCCTAGGCGGCACTAGCGGCACTAGGTGGTCTAGGCGGTGTTAGGCGAAATGCTAGTCGGAACCTAGAAACCCATAACCTTTGTGCAAAACCAGAAACCTAAAAGCTCTGTGCAAACCAAGAAGCTTTCATCTCAGACTTGAAACCCAGAAGCTCTGCGCATCCTACAAACCCAAAAACTTTGAGGAACCCCAAAATTCCTAATCGCACATTCGTACACTGCACGTCATTCATCGGCCTCCAGATCAAAAGAGATACCCAACAATTTATGAAGTCAAATCAAAGAAACCCATATAGAAAGATTCAAACCCCAAAATTTAAAAACTCAGAACGATGGTTTCGAACCCAATTTTAAACTCATTAGGGTCTCTAAACTTTACTTACATTTTTTCAAATTCTCAATACATTATAAGTATATGTTTTTTCAAGTATAAATAAACACTTATTTATAAGATATTTTATAAATTTACTTAAATCTGCCAAGCCCGACTAGGCGCCCGTCTAAGTTTCGCCTAACCGCCTGGGCATTAAACCCCTGCCTACCGCCCGGCTAGCGTTTAAAATCTTTTAGAATCTTGAAATTAATCAATTATTTTTAATATTGGGTGTGGTGTAGTGTGCTAAAGTCGTATTAGGGGAAGGGGATAAGTGGGATGGATGGGACCGTGGGATGAGGGTAGACTAATTCAAACACTTACCTCGTTTGGCAGCTCAGATTGTACTGACTATTTCAGTTGGATAAGATAATCTGTCATCGGACAGTACTGACTATTTAATCGGGCGTTTGGTGCAGTACCAGATTAAAAAACTTTATTTATTTATTTTAAATAATGTCTATATATACTTTTTAACATAATTAACAAATTAAAGAGCATCGATCAAATCTGTTCTCAGTTAAAAAAAAATAAAAACTCAATTCATCTTGGACTTGTTTTTGTCCGTAATTCTTCCTCCTATTAATAAAAGTTGCTGCTGCACAAAGAATCAAAGATTATCATGTTCATTTACTTCCTCAAAAGGAGATTGAAGAACATTTATGGCACTGAGTTTCCCAATTTAAAACCAAATTTGGTATTAGAGCTCGTTGATTTGATCGGAAAAAACTAAAAACCACCATCTCTGATCCAGACGAAAACGTTCCCACTATGGATGTTTGCCATGAGCATCTGCAAATGCAGGTCGACATCCTATTCGTCGATTAGCCACAATTCCAACTTATTCCACCACCCAATCCCCATCCCTATCCCCATCAACCATATACAGTCGCACACCCCAAACTCTTGTTCTTTCTTTGTCGAGAGAGAGAATGAATACTGGTTGAGAAGATTGATTGGGAAAAGGATAGAGTATTCAGCAAGAGAAAGATGGAAAAAGAGCCAACTTGATTTTGTTTCCAACGACCCGACTAATAATACCAACGATTTGGAGTGTATAAGTTATCCGGCGTGCATCGTATAAAATAGGCGGAGACGCATAAATAATTCAATGCTAATTTAATACGAAATGACACCAAACATCGGATAGTATTAAATAGTACTATCCGATATCTAATACGGCATGCCAAACGAGACCTTATGTAAGCTGGAAATGGATCATCTCTAGATCCCTTCCACCTAATCCATCAAATCCACCAATCAGACTGTTGAATTTGATCCAACTATTAAAGTTATTATAATTTTAAATGGGATCCTTTGTTTGTAATCGTTGGATCAAATTTCAAGAGTCCGAATTTGTTGGTTTGGTGGATTAGGTGGAAAGGATCTGGAAAGGATCCCTTTCCATGTAAGCTCAATAAAATTGGACCCAGCTGAAGTCAATCAGACGTTACAAATATTTCAAAAGTGCTTGTTCTAACTTTTGGCTTCAGGCTAAAGTGCTTGGGAAATAAGTCACTTTGTTGCTTCTTAGCCGGCTATCATCAATTGACTGTCACCAAAGAGGGCACTTCCGACGACTTTTGAAGTTTTCAAAGAAAACAGAACCACAGAAACACATGTAGAATAATCCTCTAATTTTTTATCCCTATTATTTGAATCGATATCCTCTCAGAATCTCTGTGTCTGGATCCCAAGAACAAGGAAATCCAAGTCGTTGCAAAAAACGATTCGCACCCTTAGTTTGTGTGAAGTGGACAAGTGAAATAGGCTAATGGGAGCCGCAACATTTAAAATAAGTCGTCTGGATCTCCTGATCCTTAACTGCAGACACAGAAATCTGAAAAAGATCTCAATTCCTATTACTTAACTTCATATAAACAAATGATTTACTATTTACATCAAAATCCATACAAACTAATATTGGTAATGGTGCAACAATTTGCTCATTCATCAAGCCAGTCCAGATCCAAATGTTTCTCCACCACCTGAATATGAAGCTCTGGCAATGCCTTCTCTGCGTCTCTCCACATCCAAGAAACATCCTCGTCGCACACTACACGTCGCAGAGACTGTAACGTTGCAGCGGATTTCGGTAGATTGCTAATTTGTGAACATTCCCTCATGTCAATCTTTTCCAAACTTGCTAGCTTACCAATGTCCATGGGAAGGCATCTCAAATTTACACACTGGGAAATGTCAATGTACTTCAACCGAAGTAACTCGCAAATGCTGGCCAGAAGCGTCTGCAGTGCCGGACACGCATATAGCCTCAGGATCTGTAGAGACTGCAGCTTTTCCAAATCAGCTGGAAGCTGGTATAGGCTGTGGCAGTTGGTTATGCTCAAGTTCTTGAGCAAAGGCATTGCGCATATGCACGAAGGCAGCCAGAATAAGTCATCGCAATGATCGATTGTGAGCTCTGTCAGCCGAGGAAAGGTGGATTGATCAAGGCTATTACTGATCTTGCATAGGATTATGTAGATTTTCCTCAGATTTTTCAGGGGGATGGTAGATAATTGAGGGACGGATACTTTTTCGAGCCAGAGGCTTCTCAAATTGGATAAATTTGAGAAGACTGAAAAGCCATTTAGGATGGCATTTGATGTACTTTAATTCTGATTATCAATGCCCTCAACTTTGGCATGTTTTGAATAAAAGGAGGCAAAAGGTACTCCTCGTCGGATGAAAAATTCAAAATCAGCATTTCACATTTGGGAAACTCCATCTGGAACCAGTCCATCTTGTTGGAGTAAATATGTTTTTACTTAAAATATATTTATATTTTGGTTTATCACAAACATTAAATATAAAACGTAAACTGTTATTAAAGATGGGATTCCAAGATCAAGTCTATATACATAACTTTGTCTGTTGTGATTTGTACGGTTCGGTCTTGTCCGTTTTTTAATCTTCTTTTTAATTTCCTACAGTTTTGAATCCTCATAATAATTCCCTTGATTTTTTATCATTTAGCACCCCCAATTTCTATTTTCTTATATATATTTAGATACAGAAGATAGAAAAAATTGAAATTGAAGTCATGCGATTTGCAAAAAGTAAACAAGGAAAAATTAGAAGTTTTACATAGATTGATAGCAACATATTGAAAGGGTGCAAGTTTGAAGGTTCTTCCATTGTGCGAGGAAGAACCTTATCAGAAGAAGGTCCTGGGCTATTTTATCCTGGGGACGACGTGGTGTTTGTGAACTGCTTGCACACTTTGGGCAGAGCCGCGAAACGTCTTAAAGAGAGCGACTTAGTCCGCGACTCATCCCAAGAATCATTCATCACTCAAGGCTTCTATTTTTTTTTTCGGGTAACTTCATTCCTTTCTATTTCAGTTTACAACAATTTTAAGACGCATTCAATCTGCCATGCATTATAAGGCAAACTCTGCTTCTCAGGCAAATATTGTTGAAGAGCAACTGATTGCAATGATATCAGAAATCAACGTAGTTGATGGATCCGAGGGATGGTGGGTGGACAATGGTGCTTCTCGCCATGTTTGCTATGATCTTTCCCTATTCAAGACCTATTATGTGGCTCAGGGAAGAAAGGTGTTGGTGGGTGATTCGCACTCAACTGATGTTGTTGGTACTGGAGAAGTGGAGTTGAAGTTGACCTCTGGAAAAGCCATGACACTGAAAGATGTGATGCACACTCCAGCAATAAGGAAGAATCTGGTCTCATATTTTCTTCTTAACAAGGCTGGATTTACTCAAACGTTTGGAGCAGATACGTATACTCTTACTAAAAATGGAGTTTTTGTGGGAAAGGGATATGCTACTCATAGAATGTTTAAATTGAATGTTGATAAAATGTCTACTTTTGCTTACATGTTGTCTTCTTTTAATACTTGGCATGCTCGACTTTGTCATATTAACAAACGCTTGGTTAAGAACATGAGTAACTTAGGTTTTTTACCCAACTTATCATTGAATGATTTTGAAAAATGTCAATATTGTAGTCAAGCTAAAATCACTAGAACTTCACATAAATCTATCAATAGAGAATCTGAACCACTTGACTTAATTCATTCTGATATCTACGAATTTGGTAGAGTGTTAACTAGAAATGGAAAACGTTATTTTATTGATTGTTCGAATTACTGTTTTGTCTATCTTATGAAAAATAAAAGTGAAGCTTTTGACATGTTCAAAACTTTCTTGACTGAAGTTGAAAATCAATTTAATCGTAAGATTGAAAGATTTCGTAGTGATAAAGGATGAGAATATGAATCCACTAAATTTGTTAATTTGTTTAAGTCTAATGGAATTATTCATGAAACTACTGCTCCTTATTCTCCTGAAATGAATGGTAAAGCGGAAAGAAAAAATCGAACTCTTTGTGAATTGACTGTTGCTACTTTACTTAGTTCTGGAGCTGCTTCTTATTGGTGGGGTGAAATTGTGTTAACTGTATGTTATGTGTTAAATAGAATTCCTAACTCAAAAACGAATATTTCTCCTTATGAAATTTGGAAAAATAAGAAGCCAAATGTGTTGTATTTCAGAGCTTGGGGTTGTTTAGCTTATGTTCGTAAACCTGATCCAAAAAGATCGAAATTGGCTAGTAGAGCGTATGAATGTGTTTTTATTGGTTATGCATATAATAGCAAAGCATATAGATTTTATGATTTGAAAAACCATGTCATAATTGAGTCACTTAATGCTGATTTTTATGAGAATAAATTTCCTTTTAATCTTCGAAATAGTGGGGGTTCTAATTCTTCTAAAATTTATGAACCTACTCGCATAGAACATAGTCAATTTGCATTAGAACCTAGGAAAAGTAAAAGAGCTCGAATAGCTAAAGATTTTGGGGTTGATTTCCATGTATATAACTTACAAGAAGATCCTAATACAATTCAAGAAGCTTTAACTTCTTTAGATGCAGATTTATGGCAAGAAGCTATAAATGATGAAATGAAGTCCCTGGAGTCAAATCAAACCTGGCACTTGGTGGATCTTCCACCTGGTTGCAAAAAAATAGGTTGCAAATGGATTCTTAAAAGAAAATTAAAACCTGACAGATCAGTTGAGAAATTTAAAGCCCGACTTTTGCCAAAGGCTATAGACAAAGAGAAAATATTGATTTCTTTGATACTTATTCACCTGTGACTAGAATAAATCTATTCGTGTATTGTTTGCTTTAGCTTCTATTCATGATCTTGTTGTGCACCAAATGGATGTTAAAACAGCTTTCTTAAATGGTAAATTAGAGGAAGAAATATATATGGATCAACCATAGGGTTTTATTATTCCAGGTCAAGAAAATAAAGTTTGCAAGTTAGATTAAGTCACTTTATGGATTGAAACAGGTTCCTAAACAATGGCATGCAAAATTTGATAGTTTGGTTACTTCGAATGGTTTTAAAATAAATAAAAGTGATAAATGCATCTATTATAAGTCTGAAAGTAATATATGCACTATACTATGCCTATATGTGGATGATTTGCTTATTTTTGGTTTGAATATTCATGTTGTGAATAATG
This sequence comes from Pyrus communis, assembly GCF_963583255.1. NCBI lineage: Eukaryota > Viridiplantae > Streptophyta > Magnoliopsida > Rosales > Rosaceae > Pyrus > Pyrus communis. The sequence goes on from NC_084817.1 coordinate 2,398,817, forward strand.
TCAAATCTTTGTTATGTGCTAATTTTGATATGAAAGACTTAGGTGAAGCTAGTGTAATACTTGGTTTGAAAATAACTAGGTCCGAACATGGGTTTTCTTTAGATCAATCTCACTACATAGAAATTTTTTTAAGAAAGTATAATTATTTTGATTGTAAGCATGTTAAACAATCTGAGTATGCGAGTATTATTGGTAGCCTTCGTTATGCTACTGATTGCACTAGGCCTGATATATCTTATGTCGTATGAGTTTTATGCAAGTTTACTAGCAGACCTAGTTTGGAGCATTGGCATGCCATAGAGAGGCTTATGAGATACCTTAAAAGAACGATGAATTTTAGATTACACTATGAGAAGTTTCCCGCTAGCCTTGAAGGTTACAACGACGCTGATTGGAATACTCTTTCAGATGACTCTAAAGCCACTAGTGGATATATTTTTAGTATTGGTGGTGGGGCTGTGTCACGGAAGTCTAAGAAACAGACTATCTTGGCTCAGTCTGCTATGGAGTCAGAATTAATAGCGCTAGCTACGGCAAGCGAAGAAGAATGATGGTTGAGAAACTTACTGTTAGATACCCCTTTATGGGAGAAACCGATTCCAGCAATTTTGATCCATTGTGATAGCACATCGGCAATAGCTAAAGTGCAAAACCGTAATTATAACGAGAAAAGGCGACAAATATGTCGTAAGCACAACATTGTAAGAGATTACCTCTCTAATGGAGCTGTAAGAGTGGATCATATACGGTATGAAGAAAACTTAGCTGATCCTTTGACGAAAGGACTAGCACGAGAAAAGGTTTGGAAAACCTCGAAAGGTATGGGACTAAAGCCCGTAGAAAATTGAGTCATTTGTGATAGCAACCCAACCTATCGACTAGAGATCCCAAGAAATAGGTTCAAAGGGTAATAACAAGTCACAAGTGATATGAGTGAAGTCTTGCTAATTTTAATTTGGAATATTATTCCATGTCTATCCTTAAGCAGCATGACATCCCAAAGCGTTTTTAGGTTGAGATTTTTTTTCTTTTAGTAAGGTCTATACTCTATGTTGAGTGGGATATCTAGCTACAAGAATATCCTTGATAGTCTTACCTATGTGAATGTGGAAGTGAGGCCGCTTCCTATGAAATCTTGGGCAAGTTTCTAGAGTGTTCACCATACTGGGATACAAGCACATGGCCGTAATGTGCTAGCTTTGCAAACTTCACCTTAATAAAGTTATGTGTGTGGTGTTGTCATAAATAGAGTTCAAAATTGTAAGTTACTCTAGTATAATTTGGATGACTAACACTATGTACAAGTTCAAGTTGAGAAACACCTTTACTTATGCATAGCTTAATAATATGTTGCTTAAACAAAAACAAGTGGGGATTGTTGGAGTAAATATGTTTTTATTTAAAATATATTTATATTTTGGTTTATTACAAACATTAAATATAAAACGTAAGCTGTTATTAAAGATGGGATTCCAAGATCAAGTCTATATACATAACTTTGTCCGTTGTGATTTGTATGGTTTGGTCTTGTCCCTTTTTAATCTTCTTTTTAATTTCCTACGGTTTTGAATCCTCATAATAATTCCCTTGATTTCTGATCATTTAGCACCCCCAACGTCTATTTTCTTATATATATTTAGATACAGAAGATAGAAAAAATTGAAATTGAAGTCATGCGATTTGCTAAAAGTAAATAAGGAAAAATTAGAAGTTTTACATAGATTGATAGCAACATATCAAAAGGGTGAAAGTTTGAAGGTTCTTCCATTGTGTAAGGAAGAACCTTATTAGAGTTAGGTTCTGGGTTATTTTAACCTGGGTACGACGTGGTATTTGTGAACTGCTTGCACACTTTGGGCAAAGATGCGAAACGTCTTAAAGAGAGCGACTTAGTCCACGACTCATCCCAAGAATTATTCACCACTCAAGGCTTCTATTTTTTTTCGGGTAACTTCGTTCCTTTCTATTTTAGTTTACAACACATCTCTTTCATTTCACCTGCATTATCGAGTGATGAATTGGTTTAAATCAGCACGAAAGTGTAAACATAATGACTAACCTCATAATCAATAAATGCAATTACTGAGACACGTTAATACTAGTATGAACTGATACAATCTTCGCATGAAATGGCTGATCTGAATCCCTCTCCCATTCTCTTGGAAGTTCAGTCTCTCTTCTTGGCATAAGCAATCGACTGCGTTCGTTCACGCTGCCATCACGGCTCAAATGAAGAGCAAGGTCCCTCAGCACATCATGTTGGTATGTACATGTATCGGGGTCCCTCAGCACATCTGAATCCCTCTCCCTTATAGCATCTGCTCCTTCCTTGGTATGTACATGTATCGGGGTCTCTCTTCTTGCGTAATAAAGTTAATAAATTCCCTTCAGAAGAATTTTTCTTTTCATAACACTTGTTATGGCTGTTTGAAATGAAGGATTAGATTCCCGTACCCGTTTCAGTGGGGTAAACGCATATTCCGAGCGAGCCATGTCTTTGGAATGATGGGAGCAGCAATTGTTACGTCTGCAGAGGTCTAAAACTGGTTCTATACACTTTTTTATGCACTTTGAAAATTTCGTAATTGATATTGATTCTCGTATCTTAAATCTGATTCTATGCTTAATCCTTGATAAAGTAAATAATATGTTTGGTTGCAGTCAACTGGAGCGTATTTTGCGGCAGCACGGCTTTCAGGTGCTACTCCCCTCCAGCAAGCGTAGTGAGCCAGAGTATTGGCTTGCAAGTAAGTAACTAACCTGAAGACGCCATGGATGAAAGCTTGGTGCGCAAAGAGTCTTCTACGTTGTACTGATCCTCAGCAATCAAACCGTATGGGGAGTTTGTGAATATTGCGTGTATCAGCAAACGCAAGGACCTTCACTTATATAGGCATGTTAACCTAATAGGCTTAACCCATCATTGAGACCTAATAGGTAACTGAATATGTCTATATCTCCTTAACCAATCAGGATTAGGAACCCCTTTAGCAAGAATAACAACTTAATAGTACATTCCTTTTGCAACCGGTAAAGTCCAAGTTAATTCCCTAATCCTAACTTGATCCTCAAGTAACTTACAATGATTGTGAGACCACAAAACCTTGTGAGAACCGGATTTTACTCCAACAGTGTAGTGAGCCAGAGTATTGGCTTGCGGGTGATTGCAAATTGTCATGCCGCTCCTTTCTCCCTCTTGCCCTCATCCTTTCCAAATTTCTGTGATACTTTAAAAGAGCGGGAAACAAACGTTATATTTCAAAATAGTTAAAAACGATATAATTGTATGTGTTCAAATGTAGGGTGTTGGCATGCTGCCTGAAGGTATTTTTGGCGCTGCTGTCGGTACTACAGCATCCGTGTAAGAAAGCTTTTTTGCTTGACATATATGTTGATATTCCCTTTAGATAATAACGGCTTCCTAGCTATCTAAGAGTATTGGATATCAACAGAAGAAAATTTGCTTGCAAAGATTATGATTTCACTCATTTTTTGTAATATGTTGCAGCGAAAACGTTGGCCTGCTTGGATTGACACACATAGGGAGCAGAAGAGCAGTGCAGATTTCAACCACTTTCATGTTCTTCTTCTCTATATTTGGTTCGTTCTCTCCTTCCGTTAGACATGTCATGACTCATGCCTGGGTTTACTGCTTTGTGTTTGACAGTGTTAAGTTGCGTCTTTCAGGGAAGTTTGGAGCCTTTTTTGCATCAATTCCTTTGTCGATATTTGCTGCCATGTACTGTGTTTTATTTGGAATCGTCGGTGAGTGATTCTATTACCATTTCGAATCTTGTTAATACCATTCTATCACCGAAAAGTGTTTCACCTTTGTTTCCTCTATCTGCAGCTGCTGTTGGTATCACATTCATTCAGTTTGCAAATAATAATTCATTGAGAAACATCTATGTTTTGGGTCTATCCCTGTTTCTTGGGATCTCGATACCTCAATATTTTGTCTCGAACACCACCCCGAATGGTTTCGGGCCAGTCAAAACGGATGGCATATGGGTAAGTTACACATAGACACGTTACGCTAAACCCTAGACGCTCTCTCTTTCAACTATGACTTCGTTTATATAAGATTCTAAATCAACATCATTTTGATGGCTGCAGTTTGATGACATACTGAACACGATCTTCTCTTCGAGCCCAACAGTGGCGACGATCGTGGGCACGCTGCTGGATAACACGCTTCACGCCAGGCATGCGGCCAACGACAGAGGACTTGCATGGTGGAGACCCTTCCGGAGCAGGAAAGGAGATGCTAGAAATGAGGAGTTTTATAGTCTACCTGTTAGGATACGGGAGTACATACCTACCAGATTTCTCTATTAAATAACAGAACATGTTTATAAATTGTGAGTAGATGTAATTTGTTGTGTTTAACTGTTTATGTACATGGTACATGGGTTTGTTACTAATTTAGTAGAACTATATATCCTAGAAGCCCAAAGGGCAATAAAGAAAGGAGAATTGTTCATATAATCGAAAAAGGAAAAAAAGATGAAGAGAAACTTCGGTAGGTCTTCTAAATTAGGGCGCTCTTATACTGGGTAGGATCGGTGTGGCTTCAAGCATCTCCTTCAAAGTTTCTCTCCTTCTGAGAGTTGCTAGTGAAAGAACTCGAGCTATTAAGCACATTCGACCAAAGACGCTGTTAAGCGCCTTCAGAAAGATGATCTTATGAAAGGGGAAAATAGTTTCAATCGTCTATGATGAATATAATGTTGTGATGAAAGAAATGAACTGACGTGGATTAGATTAATTGGCTAGAGAAAGGCTCATTTGGCATCCGAGTTTAATGCCATTTTTTGTATATAAGAAGGGTTAAGAATACTTAAGTTGAAACAAAGGAAGAATGCTAGCAACCTTTTCATTTGAAAATTTTTGTTCCATTTTTTTCGGCTCTCTTTCTCATCCTGCAAATTAACAGAACCATATGAAGAACCGACCTTAGTAGAAATTAACTAAGTTTTAGCAAAAAAATTACTAAGTCTGAAATCGTTTAATCATCTAATATCAAACGAATAAACGAATAAAACGGTTAAATGATTTTTGATTTATTGAATGTTTGAAAAATTAATCTTTAAAGGGCATTAAAGAATTGAAACAGTTCCTATCATCAAATAACATTGCATGACGAGAATGGAACCCAGAATGTTCAAGTGAGAATGTTACTGTATCTCCTCAAATGAGATATTTAAGTAGAATAGGGACAAAGTGAAAATTGTAAATGAAGAGATAATGATATTATAAATATGATAATGAAATCCATCACTGCCAATCGTAATGACATATCGTGCCACATACATACATACATACATACATACATACATACATATATATATATATATATATATATTGTTCTGGACGACAATCACTACCAAAAACGACAAAATTATCAAGAAAATATTGTAACTGTTGTAGGCCTATTTGATTGAACGATCTAGGGTTTAGAGAGAGAGGTTCCGGCTATGGTTAGAGAGAAGAGAGAGTGATTTAATTGTGAGGTGTGTTTGATTCACCCCCATTGTGCCTTTATTTATAGCAGTAGGATAGGTATAAACCTTTTCCTTTAGGATTACAACATTTAATAGGTAATCTACTCCTAATAGGAATATAAGATACTTTCCCATATTCTTTAGGATTTACACAATCACATTCCTATTCTAAATATAACTGCAACACTCCCCCTTGAGTGTGTAAATACTCAACAAACCATCACATCAGATCTTCAACAAATAAGGTAGAATAGTTGATGAAGTCATCGGCACAACGGGTGATCGCGAGTCTCAAATTTAAGTGAAGTATGCATTTGTAGTAAAACTTACAAAACCTCGCTGTGGTAAAACCCAAGGCATGGGGAAAACCCACAGACTAAGGAGAAACATGAGAAGTATGCATAATGTCTAAAACAAATGTCAAACAGGACGAAAGTAGTGAACTCAACAGAGTATGATCATCCTAGGATAGGTGCCTCGTTAAAACATCGTTAGGTAGCAAAAACTCAGTGGGCAAAATGCTCCTAATCGTAGGAAAAAGAGTACATTAAGATCATGTGAGTATGCTTCTAGATACTCCCTCTGAGTTAGACATAACTTCTAAATAAGAAAACTACAAGCGATTCAACTCAGATAATTTACGCATACCGATTCCTTGGACGAGCTTCTGAAATGTAGACTGGGGTAATGACTTGGTGAAGAGATCGGCCAGGTTGTCCTGGGAACGGATTTGCTTGACTTCAATGTTCTGATGCTGCTGCTGGTGGTGTGAGTAAAAGAACTTTAGCGCTATGTGCTTGGTGTTGTCTCCCTTGATGTATCCCTTCTTCAACTGCTCAATACATGCTTCATTTTCTTCAAAGATCGTCGTAGAAAGGTCAACAACTGATGTAAGACCATTAATGCTTCGAATATGTTCCATAACTTCTCTCATCCAAAAGCACTCACACGATGCTTCATGCATGGCGAAAATCTCAGCAAAGTTTGACGAAGTCGCAACTAGCGTTTGCTTGGTAGACCTCCAAGATATAGCGGTGTCTCTAACGGTAAAGACATAGCCCATTTGAGAACGTGCTCTATGTGGGTCAGACAGATATCTAGCATCTGTGTAACCAACAAAGCGATAATCAATCTGAGGACCATAAGGGACAACAACACTCGGAGATTCGCAGGTATAGAACAAGCCCAAATCCGTAGTACCCTTAAGGTAGCGGAAAATGTCTTTAACACCATTCCAGTGCTTGCGTGTGGGCATATTGTTATATCTAGCTAATAGATTCACAACGAAGGAGATGTCGGGTCTAGTACACTGAGCCAAGTACAATAAAGCCCTAATTGCACTTAGGTAAGGAAATTCGGGTTCCAAAATCTCTTCCTCATCCTTATTTAGACGAAAGGGATCTCGCTTAGCATTTAGAGTCCGAACGACCATAGATGTACTCGAAGGCTTTGCTTTATACTCATTAAAACGACGCAACACCTTTTGGGTGTAGTTCGATTAATGTACTAGGATTCCATCGGAACAATGCTTGATTTCTAGGCCGAGGCAATATCGAGTTTTCCCAAGATCCTTCATCTCAAATTCTGATTTCAAGTGTGCAGCAATTTCCTCAAGCTCTGCGGGAGTCCTGATAAGGTTTAAGTCATCAACATAAACTGCAACGATTGCAAATCCAGAATGTAACTTCTTTATGAACACGCATGGGCATAATTCATTGTTCACATATCCCTGACTTGTCAAATATTCACTCAAACGGTTATACCACATCTGCCCAGATTGTTTCAATCAGTAGAGTGATTTCTTCAACCTAATTAAGAGAGTGTTCCGTGGTCTAGAACTATTTGAACCAGTCAATGGAAGTCCTTCTGGAACTTTCATATATTTCCATATCTAGATCCCTATAGAGATACGCGGTTACCACGTCCATAAGCTACATATTCAGTTTTTCGGAAACTACCAAACTAATTAGGTAACGAAACATTGTAATGTCCATTACGGGGGAATACGTCTCCTCGTAATCAATTCCAGGGCGTTGAGAGAAGCCTTGCGCTACGAGGTGTGCTTTGTATCGCACTATTTCATTCTTCTCATTACGCTTCATCACGAAAACCCACTTGTAGCCAATGGGCTTCACGCGTCGTGGTGTAGGAATGATAGGTCCAAACACTTTACGTTTCATGAACGAATTGAGTTCGACCTAGATTGCTTGTTTCTAGTTTGACCAATCTGTTCTATGTTGACATTCATCGATAGAACGTGGTTCAATATCATCGCTAAGCATGATGTTAATAGATATTAAGTACGAGAATGCGTTATCGACGATCATCTTATTCATATTCCAAACCTCATCCAATACTGCGTGGTAGACCGAAATCTTGCGATTCTCGAGAGGCCAGCATGTTTCGTCTAAAGCATCATCGTAATCTAGAATAACCTCATGTGCTGGAACAGATGAGTGAGAGATGGTTGGATTCAAACTAGGGTCACTAGTTGGTGCCATTTTCCTCTTTTGGGGTTATGAATCCTTTAAACCAAGGGGTCTACCACGCTTCAGGGTCGGAGCAAATAATTAGCTAGCCGCCAATGTACCTTGCCGCGTGGAAGGTGCAGCCTCCCCACCTTTGAGGATGGTCCGACCTTCCCAGGCGGGTTGTGGATGTACATAGGGTACATCTATCCTTGCAGGTGTGTTTGTAGCGGGTATATGTGATCTTGTCACCGTTACTAAATCATTAAAAGCAACTAGCATGCTCTAAGCAATGCTCTAAAAATCTATAATTCATCGCACCTCAGTTTCAGACTGGGCAGAGCAGGGATCTAAATGAGACATAGTGGGAGCATACCACGACAATTCGCGGCGTTCTACGGGAATGTTAGCATGCTTATCTCTCCCTAACAACGGGAAGACTATCTTATCAAAGTGACACTCCGTAAAACATGCGGTAAAGAGATCTCCTCTCAAGGGTTCTAAGTAGCAAACAATTGATGGCGAATCATAACTGACATAGATTTCCATTTTTCTCTGATGACCCATTTTAGTACGTAGTAGTGGCGCTATTGACACATAAATGGTGCACGCAAACACCCGTAAATACAAGATGTCAGGCTCGTATCCAGTGACCAATTGTAATGGTGAATATGGTTGAGTAGCGGTGGGCCTCAAGCAGACCAACATAGCTGCGTGCAACATTGCATAACCCCAGGCAGATATCGGTAGTTTGGTTCGCATAACCAAAGTCTGAGCTATCAATTAAAGGCGCTTTATGAAAGCTTTTGCCAGGCCATTTTGGGTGTGAACATGGGGCACAAAATATTCCACATCAATCCCTACTGACATGCAATAATCATCAAAAGTCTGTGATGTAAACTCTCCAGCGTTATCCAGTCGAATCGACCTAATCGGATAATCAGGGTGGTGAGCCCTTAGCTTAATGATTTGAGCTAGGAGTTTGGCAACAAGCAAACATGTGACGATCGTGTCAAAGCATCAACCAACACCATAACATATTTAAATGGTTCGCAGGTTGGTTGGATGGGTCCACAAATGTCCCCTTGAATCTTCTGAAGAAACTTAGGGGGGTCATGAATAATCTTTGTATAGGAAGGTTAATAAAATATGAACCTGCTAGGGTTTCGTGGGTTCTAGGGTTTAAGCCATGAGAAAGAAGTGTTGAAGATGGTTTTGTATATTTGCTTAATGAAACAATTACAAGATGAAACATATATATAGGGAAGAAAAAGAACATAAGCCTAATTTTGCCTAACTTACCTATCTTGCTTGACTAACCTAACTTGCCTAACTTTGAACAAGAAAATTGACTAGCTTACCATTATTCCAACATGTTTATTTCATGCATTTTAATTGCTTAATACTCCCCCTCAAGGTGGAATGTGAATGTCAATCACACCCATCTTGCCAAGTAATGAGTGAAACATCCCTTGTCCAAGCGGCTTGGTAAATATATCAGCCAACTGTGCTCCAGTACGAACGTAGGCTGTCGTGATAACCCCTGATTGAATACGTTCACGAACAACATGGCAATCGATTTCTATGTGTTTGGTACGCTCGTGGAACACGGGATTGGCTGCTATATGAAGAGCCGCTTGATTGTCACAATGCAGTTTTGCTGGCACATGATGATCAACTCGTAAGTCAGCCAACAAGTATTTCATCCATGTAAGCTCACACGTCGCAGAGGCCATGGCACGATACTCTGCTTCTGCTGAAGATCGAGAAACGGTGGTTTGTTTCTTAGTCTTCCAAGATACCAATGCTCCTCCAAGGAATATGCAATAACCCGTGACAGATCTCCTTGTAATTGAACATCGAGCCCAATCGGCATCACAATATCCAGCCAAGATTAGGTCCCCCTTTGAAGGAAATAGAAGTCCTTGTCCAGGTGCCCCTTTCAAGTATCGCAAGAGACGATGGACTGCATCTAAATGTGGTTTTCTTGGTTGTTGCATGTATTGGCTGAGTACATGAACTGCATATGAAATTTCCGGTCTAGTGATAGTAAGGTAAATAAGTTTACCAACAAGTCTCCTATACTTCGAGGCATCATGAAGAACTTGCCCTTCCGTTGGAGATAACTTCAAATTTTCTTCCATGGGAAATTTTGCAGGTTTGGCACCCAGTAAGTCGGCTTCATCAAGAATGTCAAGCGTGTATTTCCGTTGTGAGATAGAAATACCTTGAGAGGACCTAGCCACCTCTACGCCGAGAAAGTATTTTAATGGTCCCATATCCTTGATTCGAAACTGAGTGTGAAGAAACTGTTTGAGATCACGAATGGCCTCTTCATCATTGCCTGTGATGATCATGTCATCGACGTAGATTAGTATAGCTGTGAATGAGTGATCACGTACCTTGGTGAACAAGGAATAATCGGCCTTGGATTGTTGATACCCAGCTTGGTGTATAGCAGTGGAAAATTTGTGAAACCAGCTTCGAAAGGCTTGTTTAAGCCCATAAAGTGACTTGTTGAGTCGGCATACATTGTGCTCCCCCTGACGACGAAGACCAGGAGGCAGTTGCATATAGACTTCTTCCTCAAGATCTCCATGGAGGAAGGCATTTTGAACATCCATTTGGTGAAGAGACCAATGACGAACAGAAGCTACGGCCAAAAGACATCGGACGGTAATAAGTTTGGCAACTGGGGCGAAAGTCTCTTTGTAATCGATACATTCACGTTGTGTAAAACCCTTGGCAACAAGGCGAGCTTTATAACGCTCGACAGACCCATCTGAATGATACTTGACCTTGTAAACCCATTTGCAACCAATAGCTCGATGCCCGGGAGGGAGACGAGTGAGAGTCCAAGTCTGATTTTGTTCCAAGGCTAGGAGTTCAGCTTGCATGGCGGCTTGCCATGCAGGATCACTATTAGCTTGCTCAAAGGTAGTGGGTTCAACAATGTTGGAAATAGCACAAGCAAAAGAACGGTGTGAAGAAGAAAGATGAGCATAAGAAACATAGTGAGATAAAGGGTAACGTGTACCTGACATGGAAGAGGAGGTGGCACTGGGAGCAAGAGAGTGTACATGATATAAATGATAGCCCTGAAGTCGTACGGAGGGTTTTGGAGGACGGTTGGAGTGGCGAATGGCAAGGGGAAGAGGGGAGGGAGCATGCTCGGTGATGAGAGGGTCCGAGGAAGGGTTGGTGGCATGGATAGGGGGTGTGACTTGTGGTGGGTCGTGCGGTGGGTCGTGTGGTGTGTCGTGGGATGGAAGGGGGATGGTAGTGGTGGTAGGGGCAGGTGAGTCGATGGTAGTATCAAGGGGAAGGGGGAGAACAACACTGTCAAGTTGGTGATCTGGGGGTTGGGAAGGAAAGGGAAAGGTGTCCTCATGAAAGGTCACATCACGAGAGGTGGAGAATTTGTGGGTAGTGATATCATAAACACGGTACCCCTTTTGACCAAGAGGATATCCAACAAATATGCATTTCAGAGCACGTTGATCAAACTTGTGTGTAGGAGTGAGATTTGTGGCATAGCATAAGCAACCAAACACACGCAAGTGATGAAAATCTGGAGGTGTACAATGTAAAAGCTCAAATGGGGTTTTGTGATGGAGGAGTGGTGTTGGTAAGCGATTGATTAAATAACATGCCGTTTGAACACTTTCCCCCCAAAAAATTAAAGGTAAATTGGCTTGAAAACGAAGTGCTCGCCCAACATTTAAAAGATGGCGATGTTTTCTTTCAACGACCCCATTTTGTTGGGGAGTAGAAGGACAAGAAGTGTGAAACACAATACCCTTGCTATCAAAAAAAGAACGTAAAGAAATGAATTCAGCCCCATTATCTGCCCTAATTGTCTTGATCATGCGATTGAATTGTGTTTGAACCCAAGCAATAAAAGAACGTAACAACCCTTGTGTTTCAGATTTTAAACGCATAAGATGGATCCAAGTAAATCGTGAATAATCATCAACAATAGTCAAAAAATATCTAGCCCCCGAATGAGAATTGACTCGATGAGGTCCCCAAATATCACAATGTATTAAATCAAAAGGTGCTTGAGATGAAATAAAGCTTGACGGAAAAGACAAACGAGTTTGTTTAGCAAGGGGACAAATGTCACAAAAATGGCTAGAATCAAACATAATAGTTGGAACTTGCTTGGTCAAAAGTTGTAAGGGACCGGTGGAGGGATGTCCTAACCGTCGGTGCCAAAGGTTTGAATGACGGTTGACATTGTGAGCTAAATGAGGATTTTGTGTTGACGACAAGTAATAGAGCCCATTATATCGCTTGCCCAGGCCAATCGTCCTCCTCGTAGCCATGTCCTGTATCACACAAAAGGTAGGAAAGAAAATCACTATGCATTGTAGAGACTCAGTGAGTTTGCTAACGGATAACAAATAAACTTGAAAATTTGGAACATGTAACACATCATCAAGTTTAAGAAGAGGAGTTGCTTGGACGGAACCAACAGATTCTATAATGGCTTTTCCCCCATTCGACATTTGTACATAATCACACATAGATTTCTTGTGAAGCAAGTGAGGTGAAGGAGATATATGATCCGTTGCCCCACTATCAATGATCCAATATAGGTTTTTCTGTGGTAAGGCTCCTGACATTTTAGACAGAGGTGTAAGAGTACCTGTGGCGTTTGCAAAATGGTGAAGATTACCATCCAAGTTGTTTTTCTTGAGCATGGCCATGATTTGGTTGTACTCTTCAGGAGTGAACTTGGGGCTGTCACCGTTGGTTTTATGATGATGCTGATCCGTGATTGTGGCGACTTCACTGCCAGTCTTTACTTGATTAGCCGCAGGTTTCTTCTTGTTAGGAGGAATCATCTTTTTGCCATGGTATTTGTGCCCCGGTGGAAAGTCATTGAGATAGAAACACCGATCTACGGTATGATATTTTTTATCACAATATGAGCATTTAATAGAGGAGTTACCTCGTTGTGCATCAGATTCCCTATGGCTTGTCAAATGCATCGCATGCAAACTGTTGTTATGACGAGTGAGAGATACCTCCACTTGTTTCTCTTGTTGTAAAACAAGAGAGTATGCCTTCCGAGTGTCGGGAAGTGGCTGCATCAACAAGATTTGCCCACGTACTGCGGCATAGGACTCGTTTAATCCCATGAGAAACTGCATCACTCTTTCCTTTTCATCACGTTCATTGATCTTCTTCAAACCCCCACAAGTGCATGTTGAGGGCTCATGATAGGACGTCAATTCATCCCACAATGAATTTAGTTTGGTGGAGTAGACTGAGATCGATTGTTGCTCCTGTCTGTGCTCAACAATTTCTCTCTTAATTTCGTAAACACGTGAATCGTTCCCTTGAGAGAAACGATCACGCAAGTCATCCCACACATCTTCTGCTGAAGTGTAGTAGGAAACGCTGCTTGCAATGTCTTCATGTACAGAATTCAAGATCCATGCGAGAACCATGTCATTGCATCGTTGCCACAATGCAAATTGTTTATCTGTTTCAGCAGGTGGGTCAATGGTTCCATCGACCAAACCTAGCTTGTTCTTAGCACTTAGACTGATGCGCATAGCACGGCTCCATGTGTTGTAGTTATCTCCTTGAAGGGTTTTGGAGACCAAGATGTTCCCAGGTTGATCAGAGGGGTGTAATAAAAACGGGTTCGAGAGATCAGTAGCCATCTCTAATGGTTTTGTGTTGGTTCCTGAATCACTCATGATGACGATGTTGTTGGTTGTGGTGCGGAAGCGTTAAAGATAGGTGGGGTATTCAGAGTCACCAGAAACGGTGCTCTGATACCATGATAAAATATGAACCTGCTAGGGTTTCGTGGGTTCTAGGGTTTAAGCCATGAGAGAGAAGTGTTGAAGATGGTTTTGTATATTTGCTTAATGAAACAATTACAAGATGAAACATATATATAGGGAAGAAAAAGAACATAAGCCTAATTTTGCCTAACTTACCTATCTTGCTTGACTAACCTAACTTGCCTAACTTTGAACAAGAAAATTGACTAGCCTACCATTATTCCAACATGTTTATTTCATGCATTTTAATTGCTTAATAAAGGTTGAGTATTCAACTTCCCTAAATAACATACTTTGCATGGTGGAAGTCCAACATAGGGATGTATCTTATGCCCATGTGAAGATTTAAGGATACGGCACATCATATCACGTCCAGGATGTCCCAAACCGTCATGTCAAAGCAACAAAGTGTCTTAGAACTCAGGCATAGGGCTGCCTACATTGTGGGCTTCTATGCCACGAATGGTTATGATGTACAACCCACTCGACAAACGTTCCAACTTCTCGTGAATATGCTTCTAGCCATATTCGTACGAAGTGATACAAAGAAATTCAAAACCATGATCTTTAGTGGTTTCAAGATGATATTGATTATCTCGAATGTCTCTAAAACTCAGCAACGTTCTTCCGGAATGTGGAGAATAGAGTGTCTCCTTAATGGTCAAGATTGTACCATTAGACAACAAGATACGTGACTTTCCGTATCCTTCAATCAGGTTCGATGGGTCTGAAAAAGTTGTCAAATGAGCTTTCTTGGGTATTAAGTTAGTAAAATAGCGTCATTCACGCAAGATGGTGTGCGTGGTTGCACTATCTACCAGACAACTAACTTCCCACTAGACATACCTAGAAATAAATTGGTTGAATCGGTCACATGCATAAATATAAGTCCATTCATTCAATTAAACAATTCGAGAAAATAATATCCATTCAAATAACAATCCATAATTCAAAACAAACCAAAACCAAACAAATTATTCCAAATACTTAGAAAATTTGTTCAAAATTAAACCATAAACCTAGAAAATAGGGGGTAGGGTCGGCCACTCCTAGTGGGTTTGGCCCCTAGGGGTAAACACCCTAAAAACAAGTCTAATTTAGTCATCCATAGGAGTTGACGCCTCCTGAAAATCTGATATCTCTATTGATGTAGTTGCATTTGCCGAATGATCAACATGTGCAAAGTTAGACTCACGATGGGAATGATACTTGGTAATAGCCTCAGAGGAAGCTCGACAGATGCGTGACCAATGATCCTTTGATCCACAACAATGGCACATGTCCAGTTCAATAGAAGCGGTGTGAACGGGAGCTTTGCCCTTGTTCTTGAAGTTTGGGACCTTAGGGCCAAGCGGTGGACGCTACTAGGTCACAATTCTTCCCTTAGGTGCAGCACTCTGTTAACCTTAGGCCCGTGGTGGGGCTTGTCGGCTGGTGCCACGGCCACGTCGATTCTTTCGTCATTTATGGCTGCTAGAATTAATCGCATGAGCTTCAGGCGCGGCGTTCGAGCTAGTGGGTCAAGATTGATGATTCTTCATCAAAAGCTAGTTCTGCTTTTCAGCGAGAAGTAAAACAGAGATCAAATCCAAAAGCTTGGTGAATTTTTGTGCCCTATATTGTTGTTGCAGGACAATATTGGTGGCATAGAAGGTTGAATAGGTCTTCTTCAAGGGATCTGATTCTGTTAGTTCCACTTTGCAGAATTTCAACAGTGAACGGATTCTACAAACTTCAGAGTTGTATTCAATTACTTAAAGTCCTGGAAGCGAAGATGCTGCCAGTCATGTCTTACTTCAGGCAAGTATATGTCTTTCTGGTGATCAAAACAGTCAGCCAGAGCAAGCCAGAGGATGCATGGGTCCTCCTCAGCGAGATACTCAGTCTGCAGTGCATCATGGATATGTCTTCAAATGAAGATCATTGTAGTAGCCTTCTGAGCTTCGTCAACATGTTTGTCAGCAATAGGTGTCTCGATAGTGGCTTTAATACCCTTTGCAGTTAAATTGAGCTTCACATCTTGAACCTACTTTAGATAGTTTCTTCCAGAGACTTCTAGAGCGGAGAAATCGAGCTTGTTTAAGT
This sequence comes from Pyrus communis, assembly GCF_963583255.1. NCBI lineage: Eukaryota > Viridiplantae > Streptophyta > Magnoliopsida > Rosales > Rosaceae > Pyrus > Pyrus communis. The sequence goes on from NC_084817.1 coordinate 2,414,678, forward strand.
TCGACATGTCCCTAAAATGAAAGGAAAAAAACGTGATTAGTCATATGGTAAGCCATAGACATATATCGTAGAACATATAGGTTCTATAGACATGTATTGGTTTAATTTATGCATGAAAACTATAGGTTTCATGTGGTATGTTTTGAATGAAAACTTCGGGTTTCAAAGGCATTAAATTTGAAACTACAGGTTCAATTTAGTTTTATGAACAATTAGTTCATAATGAGAGGTTCCTGCAAGAAACATAGAATGCATATACTAATTTGAATATAATGGATTTGAGGTTCTTCGGGAACTCAAGTGTGAGAGCTTTGTTACTAGGAATGTATGTTACGGTTCAAAGTATAAAAATAAACTATTGAATCGTTAATGTCCAAAAGTGATCTTCATGTCAATAATTTTGGATTCATTATCAGATTAATGGACTGCAGGTCATTTTTAATTAATTCAATAAATTGGGCCATACGGGGTCGACTGTAGAAGGTAAATAATATTATTGGGCCGAAAATATAGCCCAAAAAATAATTGGGCCCAGGTTGGGTGCCTTGAGTAAAAGGCATGGCCCAAAAGGGCCTCGGGTTGGCTGCAGGAAAGCAGCCCACGGTGGTTGCAGGCCACGGGCTTGGGTGGGGTGGCACGGAGACAAGCCCAGCTCACACTGGCTTGTGGGCTAGCACGCGGGGAGGCCTAGCGAAAGTTGGGGCCTTGGTTTTTGGCACGAGAAGCCCAGCCGCATGGCTGGCTTCAGTTGTTGTGGGCTGCTGGGCTGGGCAACACAAAACCTAGCAACCTTAAAGGTTGCAATGTGCGCAGGGAAAACCCAGCCAATATGGGTTGGTTGGATGAAGGGCTTCAGGCCCATCAAATTGACCCCAGGCCGAGGCCTAGTTTCAGGTTGCTTAGTGATGGTGCGGTGAGTGTGTCGCACCATATCCAATTCCTTTTTTTTTTTTTTTCTTGAAATCCCATAAGGTTTAGGAAACCCTAAATTGCTTCTAATTTAATTTTATACATTGACTCACAAATTCCACATAGCAATTTAATTGTGCGATACATGAAACAAATATATATATATATATTGACAAATATATAAATATATACAATATATATATTGAAAGGAAAATATAAACATAGAGGGGTTCATGCATCATAGGGAATGTTTTCATGCTTCGTAGAAGTTTCAAATAACTTCTTTTATTTTAAACGTACCTGATTAGCAGAAAACGAAAATAAGCCTTTGAATTTTGTAGAAGATAGCCTCCTCCTATGATCTGTCAAATTCCTCAGCTTTTGGTAAGAGCATACTGATAACGTGTTGTAGACCTATTTGATTGAATGATCTAGGGTTTAGAGAGAGAGTGGGCCGGCTATGGTTAGAGAGAAGAGAGAGTGATTTAATTGTGAGGTGTGTTTGATTCACCCCATTGCGTCTTTATTTATAGTAGTAGGACAGGTAAAAACATTTCCCTTTAGGGTTACAACATTTAATAGGTAATCTACTTTTGATAGGAATATAAGATATTTTCCTATATTCCCTAAAATTTACACAATCACGTTCCTATTATAAATATGACTGCAACAGTAACCTGAATCTGCCCAAAAATATATAATATATACATACATTCATGATCCACGTAGTCTTAAGACCAAAAGTGCGAACGCCCCAAAGATGGACTATGACCGAAAACTTAGTCTGTAAATTGACTAGCAATTCACTTGGTTTGGTGGAGGTCTCTATCTCTCATGGACCCACACACGTTTTCTCTCCATTTCCTCAATACGTGTTTGCCTAATTTTGGAGAGAATAGACCCTGATCATATATATTAACACATAATCATCCCTTGGCAATTAGATTTATTCAATTTTCATATGTACATGTTGACGGTTTTAACGACTGTTTTGGACTTGTCGTACAAATTCACTCAAACCAAAGAGTTTACATATTTAACAACGATTGGACCAGTAAAATGACATTTTTGTTGCTTGGTACAATAAAAAAAATAGTTAAATAATTTTTATATTATGTAAATTTTAACAACAATGATTTAAAAAATGAACGGCTGTGATTAAGTTAATCCACAAGCTTAAATTAATCTATTATTTTTCATTTTGGGAAGTGTGCTAACGTCGTATTAGGGGGAGGGGATAAGGGTAGACTAATGAAAACACTGATGTAAGCTCAATAAAATTGGACCCAGCTGAAGTCAATCAGACGTTACAAATATTTCAAAAATGCTTGTCCTAACGTTACAAATATCATCAGCTGATTGTCCTTAAAACAAAGCACCTGCAACGACTTGTGAAGTCTTCAAAGAAAACAGACCCACAGAAACACCACATGTAGAATTATCCTCTACTTTTATCCTATTATTTGAATTGACATTTTTATGTTCAAAGTTTAAGGACTAAGAAATCCGAGCGGTTGAAAAGAGATTCGGACTCTTAATTTATGTTAGGTGGACTAGTATGATGGATTAATGGAGACCGTATGGTTTAAAATGAGTGGTTCGGACTCCGGAGCTTCAGACACAAAGATCCAAAGAGGATCTCAATTCCTATTACTTAACTTCATACAAACAAATTATTTACAAGAGGATCTCAATTCCTATTATTTAACTTCATACAAACAAATTATTTACAATTTTCATCAAAGTTTATACAAATTAACATTGACCAATGGTACAACAATTTGCTCATTCATCGAGCCAGTCCAGATCGAAATGTTTCTCCACCACCTGAACATGCAGCTCCGGCAATGCCTTCTCTGCATCTCTCCATATCCAAGAAATATCCTCGTCGCACGCTACACGGCGCAGAGACTGTAACGTTGCAGCGGATTTCGGCAGATTGCTAATTTGTGAACATTCCCTCATGTCAATCTTTTTCAAACTTGCTAGCTTACCAATGTCCATGGGTAGGCATCTCAAATTTACACATTGGGAAATGTCAATGTACTTCAAGCGAAGTAGCTCGCAAATGCTGGCCGGAAGCGTCTGCAGTGCCGGACACGCGTATAGCCTTAGGATCTGTAGAGATTGCAGCCTTCCCAAATCAGCTGGGAGCTGGTATAGGCTGTGGCAGTTGGTTACGCTCAAATTCTCGAGCGAAGGCATTGCGCAAATGCACGGAGGCAGCTGGAATAAGTCATCGCAATGATCGATGGTGAGTTCTGTGAGCCGAGGAAAGGCCGATTGATCAAGGCTATTACTGATCTTGCATAGGATTATATAGATTTTCCTCAGATTTTTCAGGGGGATGGTAGATAATCGAGGGACAAATACTTTTTCGAGCCAGAGGCTTCTCAAGTTGGTTAAGTTTGAGAAGACTGAAAAGCCATTTAGGATGCAATTTGACGTACTGTAATTCATGATTATCAATGCCCTCAACTTTGACATGTTTTCAATGAAAGGAGGAAGAAGGTACTCGTCTTTCGATGAAAAATTCAAAATCAGCACTTCACATTTGGGAAACTCCATCTGGAACCAGTCCATCTCTTTCATTTCACCTGCATTATCAAGGGATGAATCGGTTTAAATCAGCACCAAAGAGTAAACATAACAAATAACCTCATAATCAATAATGCAATTACTGAGGCACGTTAATACCAGTATGAACTGATACAATCTTCGCGTGAAATGGCTGATCTGAATCCCTCTCCCATTCTCTTGGAAGTTCAGTCTCTCTTCTTGGCATAAGCAATCGACTGCGTTCGTTCACACTGCCATCATTGCTCAAATGAAGAGCAAGGTCCCTCAGCACATCATGTTGTGTAACAGATATGTCATAGCAACTGCTATATATGTCTCTATCTCTGCAACATTAATATAATCAAAGGGTTCGAAACAGAAACTAATCACACTCAAGTAAAAGAAATCAAGTACCAAACTTTAAGCATCGTACCGTGCATCTTTCACTAGGGTGAGGAGATTTTTGTTCGAAAGCTCGACAAGAATAGCAAACGCTTCTTCTTCCTCGATGCCATGTATTTCAACCCACATATTGGTAAGGACATCAAGAGGGATCTTCTTGTCTTCTGGAAAGGCACCCAAATCCAAGAAACATGATTTCACTTTTTTGGATAAGCAGTCGAGACTTGTTGCCATCCGTTGAAGTAGATTGTTCTCATGGGACTCACAAAAAGCTTCCCCTTTCGACAACTTGCTCCTTGCATTTGCCCAACACAATTCAGGCTGGTCCTTCAGTGAAGCTCCAATCACTTTGAGAGCCAAAGGAAGCCGCTTACACTCGTTAACAATCTAAAGTTCAAGAAAACAATCAGTTACCGATGTAAAGAAACACAAAACAACCCATCGATTAGCAGAAAATGGAGATTGGAGACTTAGAACTTAGAAAGTGATTATGCATTATAGAAGCACTTTCTAGAGGTTTTCAAAGAAGCAATTGTATTCTAGCAAAAGCGCTTATGAGCGGAAAGAATTGCAAACGGGCACTAAGATAGTACCTGCTTGACCAAAATTTTATCAGCAGCAGGAGGAATGAACTTTTGGCCAAAAGCAGAGTGACAAAACAGAGCGAGTGCATCTTCTTCCCTCAACAACTCAACATCATAAGTGGCATCGAGAATGGTTGGGAATTTGAAACGTGAGACCACAAGAAACTTGCAGCCCGGGATCTTAAAGAGCAGCGGCTCAAGCACTGCCAGTGACCACACATCATCCAAAACCACCAGAGTTTTCGTTGTGGTTATCCATTCATATTGCAAGTTCCATTGGGGAAGCACAGAATTGGGACTGAGAATTTGGCTCCCCATGATGAACTGCACAATCTTGGCCTTCAACTGGTTCACATCTGGAGACTGTGATACTGTGAGGAACAGAATTCTCTCACTGAAATAAGCTGCATTCGAACAGCCATGAACACAAAACAGAGTCAGTGTTTGATTCTAAAGAACTCAAATTCTAGAGAACCCATTAAAGAAAATTCAAGTTCTATAAAACCCATTAAAGAACATTCTCAAAAGAAGCAAAACAAAGCAGAGTTCTGAAAATTCATCTAAAAACGCTTTTGACAACAATTGGCGACAAAGCGATTATATCATCTGAAAAGCACTTAAATTTTCAATACAAATTTCAACTTGTTTGTCATAAAATAAAAGCACTTCTAGCAAAATCGATTATGATCACAAGTACGCAATCCGAAAAAGGCACTCAGTTACTTACATCTAACTTGATCATCCTTGCAAAGTTCTCTAGCGAGAATGGTTTTTCCAGAGCCACCAATCCCACAAATTCCAACGACCCTCAAATCCTCCCTCCCAAAAATCATTCCCTTCACCGTCTTCATCCCCACCCCCAATCCCAACACCACCGAACTGCTCACCTCCCACTTCATCTGCCCTTCCTCCTCCACCCTCCTCACAGCTTCCTCCATCCACCCGCTACCGACACCCCCGCCCCCGCAAGTCCCAATCTTTAAGGTCCCAAGCCGCTGTTCCAGCATCCGGTTCGACCAATCAAGCCGGTCGAACCGCTGATCCATCCCCGCCCTAATGTGGTGGACGTCGGCCAAGATATGGACCTGTAATGGGCCCTGAAGAAATCTGGACACTGTCTTCTCCAAATCCTGCATCTTTTTCGCCAATCGGACGTGCCTGTAAAAGTTCCAGCGCGGTGTCGCGAGGATTTTTTGGACCAGTTCGAGGCCTTTCTGGAGAACTTCAGACATGCGGTCGAGCTGGAATTGCCGTTCGGCCGGTAGCTCGACGCCGGAGTACTTGATTTCTTGGATTATGGGGAGGAGCTGCTCGACTGAGGTTTTGAGTTCCTCGGCGGTTCCTCTGCTGTTGCATGGCTTGCGGGAGAGGGCGATTAAATTTTTCAGGAGCTCCACCGTGATCTCGCCGACGAAGAAGTCCGTCACTGCCATTGTTGGTGGTGGTGGGAGCTGTGCGACTACGGCAGGTGAAATGGTTTGTCTTGTTATGGATAGCGCGTTTCGACGATGCTTCTCAGTTATGCTCTCTGCTTTCTAAGACTTTCTTTTATATAATTTGTGACATGTTAATTGGTCTACTAACTTTTTTTTTTTTCTTTTTCATTTTGAATACTATTCAACTAACTATTTAAAGATTGGTTTTTTTCGCCGTATGCCATCACTTTCATTTTACTTTTATTAAAACTAGCATTTGCAAGTGTATGAACAAAGTCTTTTAGAAAATGAGAAGGAAAGTGGGAGAGAGGGAACGTGGAGAGAGTGGGAGATTTTTGTTTTTGGATTTTTATTTTTATTTTAATATTTAAGGTATTTTAACATCACATGTAGGTGAGTCTTCAATAAAAAACAGTAAAATTTGGACCTGTGAAATTACATTATTGCTCATCATTTTTTTGTGTGATAGAAGACTAATTTGTTTTTTCACCCTCTTTTGGTTGACAAAAATGGTTTTACTAATTAGTAAAGATAAGTTAAATTCCTTAAATTTAATTATTTAATTATCAATAATTATCTCTTCAATGATAAAATTTATTATAAAAAATTAAATTTCTTCCTAATTATCTATTTGATTTTTCTTTCCTTTTTTTTAAGGAAAACTAATGAAAATAACTTGAAAATTTTGAGTTTTAACGATAAAGAAAAAATAAAGGGTAAAATGAATAGTACTAGGATTGATTTTTTAGTGTAAAAATGTGATTTTTCCTTAAAGTGAACAATGTCACATCCCGCCCCAGGCCTCTACCACATCCCTAACTCAACTCCACCGTAGCACAATATTGTCCACTTTGGGCCCCGACCACGCCCCTTACGGTTTTGTTTTTGGGAACTCACACGAGAACTTCCCAATGGGTCACCCATCTTGGGATTGCTCTTGCGCGAACTCACTTAACTTCGGAGTTCCTATGGAACCCGAAGCCAATGAGCTCCCAAAAGGCATCGTGCTAGGTAGAGATAACAATATACATGTAAGACTTATAGGATCCGCTCCTCTGAGCGATGTGGGATGTTACAATCCACCCCCCATTTGGGGCCCGATGTCCTCGTCGGCACACTTTCGGCCAAGGATTGGATATGATACCAAATTATCACATCTGGGCCTAGGCCCCCAACACATCCCGGGCTCGACTCCACCGTAGCACGATATTGTCCGCTTTAGACCCCGACCACACCCTCACGGTTTTGTTTCTGGGAACTCACACGAGAACTTCCCAGTGGATCACCCATCTTGGAATTGCTATCGCACAAACTCACTTAACTTTGAAGTTCCTATGGAACCTGAAGCTAGTGAGCTCCTAAAAGGCCTCGTGCTAGGTAGAAATAGGAATATGTAAGATCCCACATCACCCAATGGTGAGGATCCTGTAAGCCTTATATGTATATTCCCACTTCTACCTACCACAAGACTTTTTGGGAGCTCACTCGCTTCGGGTTCCGTAGGAACTCCGAAGTTAAGCGAGTTCGCGCGAGAGCAATCTCAGGATGGATGACCCACTAGGAAGTTCTTGTGTGAGTTCCTAAAAACAAAACTGTGAGGGCGTGGTAGGGGCCCAAAACGGACCATATCGTGCTATGGTGGAGTTGAGCCCGAGATTGCTCTCGCGTGAACTCGCTTAACTTCGAAGTTCCTACGGAACCCAAAGTCAGTGAGCTCCCAAAAAGCCTCGTGCTAGGTAGAGATGAGAATATACATATAAGGCTTACAGGATCCACTCCCCTGGGCGATGTGAGATGTTACAATCCACCCCCCTTAAGGGCCCGACGTCCTCATCGGCACGCTTCTAGCCAAGGATTGGATCTGATACCAAATTGTCACATCCCGACCCGGGCCCCCACCACATCCTGGGCTCGATTCCATCGTAACACGATATTGTCCGCTTTGGGCCCCAACCACGCCCTCACGGTTTTGTTTCTAGGAACTCACACGGGAACTTCCCACTGGGTCACCCATCTTAGGATTGCTTTCGCGCGAACTCGCTTAACTTCGGAGTTCATATGGAACCCGAAGCTAGTGAACTCCCAAAAGGCCCCATGCTAGGTAGAGATGAGAGTATACATATAAGGCCTACAGGATCCACTCCCCTGAGCGATGTAGGATGTTACAAATAATATCAGGAGCTTTTTGTTAAAGTTCCTTTTTTTCTTTTTTTTTTTGTTTGCTATTTCTTGTTCTTCTTCCTGCTTTAAACCCTATTTATAGATTTTAATTTTAATTTTGATAAGCAACCTATATCACATGTTAATTATATTTATCTACCTAGATGATAGATTCTTTTTTATAATCAACCTGTCACAGATTGATGTGTCTTACTTCTAGGTGTATTATGTTTTTCTACCTTTTAGTTTAGTTTCATATCTCGCTTATAGGTATAATATACATTCATATATTTTTTTACTTGAGTTAGGACATAATGTTTTGCAAATAGATTTATGTTAGTATATTAGTTTTTTTTTTTTTTGTTATAAGATATTAATTAGATTTTTTGGAGTTAGAAAATACATAATATTAGAAGATTTTAATTGATTTTTTAATACTTTTAGAAAATGTAAAATGAGTATGAAAGAAATAATAACATGTAAATAGATAACTTGACTCACTTCTAAAAATCATCTATGTTTTTGGACCTGGATCTAAAAGCCTCACGTAAAGAACAATAGTAAATAAGAAAAATTAATTAAAAAAGTTTCAAAACTTTTAAATTTAACCAAAAATCATCTACTAGTTTTTTTTTATAATAAAGACAAAAAAAAAAAAAAAAAACCTAAAAAAAGCGCGTGCAACTCAAACCCAGTTGTCAACTCGCTCCGTCTCCTCCCATCACTTTGTTTTGCAGTAGTCTCCGTCTCTTCCTATCACTTCGTTTTGCAGCCGTCCTTTCCAACAAATTTCACAGCCGAGTTTCCTCTCTGGCACGGAAATCAGGTGCGGCGCAATTCAAACGCATTTTTAAAGGCCTTTATTGAGCACTACAACGTACATGTTTGATGCCAACCGCGCGGCCATGGCTATTCTATACCAGGAAAGCTCAATGTTGAGCTTCGAAGGTCAGAAGATCCAAGGAAGGCTCTTAGGTATATCTGTTTCAGCACAACATGGAATGTATATTTGATTTGATTTAGCTAATCTATGATTTGGTTAACCTATACCATGAAGGCTCAATGTTGAGCCTTGAAGGTCAGAAGATTGAAGGGTCACAAAAGCATTATGGCCAAGCTTACGAGCCTCCCCTTCCAGCAGTGCCAGTACTACTTTGATTTTGGCTATGGTTTTAGTGATTTTGGCTTTTGTGATCGAGGTTTAGTCGATTCGCTAGAAACTTGATTTTGGTTTTAAAAATAGTCAATGCTTAGTTTACAAAATAGTGATAGTATTAGTTTACAAAATAGGGATAATACTAGTGGTTGGTTTGAAAAATAGTCAGTGCTTAGTTTACAAAATAGTAATAATACTATTACTTGGTTTAATAAATAGTCTATTTAGTTTACGAAATAGTGATAGTACTAGTATTAGGTTTAAGAAATAACTAGTGTTTAGTTTACAAGGTGTTCGGTTTAAGAAATAGTCAGTGTTTAGTTTACGAAATAGTAATAGTACTAGCGTTCAGTTTAAGAAATAGTCAGTGTTTAGTTTAAGAAATATTGTTCAAATTAAGACGTAGTCAATGTTCAGTTTAAGAAATAGTGTTTGGAAAGAAGTAGTCAATGTTCTGTTTAATAAATAATAACAGTATTAATATTCATATAACTGAATAATGAAAATTTTCTTTATTTTTGATCTTGTAATATTATTACTTAGTTTGTTCTAAAACAATTGAAAGAATAGTCAAATAATAAAAAAATAATTTTTTTATGGAGTGAGATGAAAGGAGAGAGAAGAGTGGGGAGATGAGAAAAAAAAAAGAGAAAAAGTTGATGTGGATGAGTGAGGTAAAGGGAGAGAGAAAAATTGATGGGAATATATGAATGAGTGAGAGAGAAAGTGGTTGAACGGTTAAGTGAGGAAGAGAGTGTATGTGTGTGATGTGATGTGCGGTTCCACGCGTTAGTGTATTTTTTTTTTTTGTTTTTGGTATTATGTAAAACTTTTGTCATTTTCATTAAATTTTGAATCTTTTTCATTAAATAAAGTTAGCAAATGGTTTTTAATTAATTAAAAGTTTTGAGAAACTCTTTTCATTAAAACTCCTAGTAAATAATGAGATGAAGAGCTCAACCTCTCTCTCTTCCTCCCCTCATTATCCTCTGTATTCCTACACCAACCCTAATTCTCTCTTCCCCCTTCTCACTCTTCTTTGTGATTTATCTCACCTCTGTCCCCACCCACCCCACCCCCCCCCCCCCCCAAAAAAAAAAGAAAAAAAAAAAACTCTCTCCATCCCTCTTTCTCTTTCTAATTTTCAATTGCAATAGAAAATGTGGTTAGAATATTCAATTTTGATGTTATTGTGTTGAATATAATTAAATTTGGTGCGGGGAGATAAATAGAGAGATAGGAATAAAAGGGAGGAAGAAAACAAGGGCAGCATATATAAGAAAAAGAGATGCCATACCTGATTTATTGTCGATGGCTGGGGTGGGTGGCGTTATAGTTGTTGGTTTGTATTTTGATTTTTTCATTCTTTTTGTTTTTACTTTTTTTGTTGTTGAGTTTTTCAGTCTTTTTGTTTTCACTTTGTACAACTTAAGCTAGTAGGGATAGTTAGGGAATAATGGTGGGTTGGAAGATAGTTATATTTTTTGTAAATTTTAGGGTGAGTGAAATTATAATGTGGGTGAGAAAATAAGACAATGAGATGGGCCTAGTATCACTCTTTTTTTATACGAGCAATAGTGGGGGAAAGGGAGTTGGATTCTTGTATGCAAGGATGTATATTTTGACCAACTGAGTTGCATGTTATTTGCTATCACAACAGAACCACGAGTATTTTAATGATCATATATAACCCGAATAGCTTACTCATTTTGTAAAGTCATCTCCACTAAGGAACTAAACATAGCTCTGTCTAGAATTATAGGCCTACAAAAAATTATTTTTAAATAAATACTGTTAGGCCATATTCATATACCATCTCCAACCGAATTTTAAGTTTGTAATAATTTTTCGGACATTCTATCCATTTAATGTTTCCTTTAAGCCTTTGTCAAGGCTTGATGCCATTTGTTCAACCTCGAATAAAGTTGTTTGTCAATTAAGGGACTCATATTATTTTTTGAACATACTAGTCCAAAGGCCTTCACTTGATTGACAAATACCCTTGACACTATCTTCAAAGATCCACCTATAAGCCCTGGAAATAGCTTCATCTTCTTTTGGGTCCATCCTTTTCCTTTGGTTGAAAATGTAACCATTTAAAAAAATAATGGAAAATGTAAGCTAGAAATTATGCAGCTATCAATGGATGATGGAAAAACCAGCTGGCTCGGATGCTAAGAAACAACGTAAGAGAAAACGTCTTGACAAACAGTTATTTCAAACCTATTTGAAAAGCTTTTGACAGAAACAGAAAGTGAGACTCGTGTTGTTAGAGGAATTGATCCGAAAGGTGTTGCATCACTAAGGTGCTCTTAGCTCCTGATCATTGGCACTTAGTACGAACAACTACCTTAGCACTACATTTTGACTTTCTGATTGAAGTTTTAACATAAGTAGATCGTTACCCAAGGAAAATGCTGGAAAGCAAGGTAGTTAAAAGAGTTCTTGGTCCAGAAAAAAAAAAAAAAAAGGTGTAGTTCTTACCTTCCTGTATGAGTAGTGAAGAACTATACAGAGCTGTGGTTGGTTGTTGACCAAGTGAAAACATGGGATAAAAAAGGAGAGCATTGCGAAAGCCCCAATCCTTAATATACCTTGACCGGTAACCCCCAAGTTATTGGAAGGGTAAGAGAGGTGTGTGTATGAAAAAAGTGTTTAAGGTGAATAGAATGTGAAAAATTGGATTAAAATTGAGAAATAGTGTACAAATGTGATAGGTATTTATAGGAGGGTGTTGCGGAAACCCCCAATCCTTAATATACCTTGACCGGTAACCCCCCAAGTTATTGGAATGGTAAGAGAGGTATGTGTATGAAAAGAGTGTTTGAGGTGAATAGAATGTGAAAATTTGGATTAAAATGAGGTAAGATAGTAGGTAACGGTGAAAAGGATGTGAGAAATAGTATACAAATGTGATAGGTATTTATAGGAGGGTGTTGCAGAAGCCCCAATCCATAATATACCTTGATCAGTAACCCCCAAGTTATTGGAAGGGTAAGAGAAGTGTGTGTATGAAAAGAGTATTTGAGGTGAATAGAATGTGAAAAATTAGATTAAAATGAGGTAAGATAGTAGGTAAGGGTGAAAGGGATGTGAGAAATAGTGTACAAATGTGATAGGTATTTATAGGATTTTTTTTTTTTTAAATTTCGCCTGGGAAGAAAAAAAAAGATTTCCAACGACTAGCAAGCGTCAGCTAGCCGTTACCAGATAACGTCATTGCTTTGTTGTTCCCAGCCTAACCGTTGGATGCTTTTAAATCCAACTATTGGATTTAAATCAATTGTTGAAGCATGGCAACTCGACGTCGGGAAACGGGCTGGAAGAAAGGTTGCAGTTAGCCAGACCAATGTCTTTTGGTCAAATAATGTCATGTGGGCTTCATAAATTTATAAGCTAGCCATCTATTGGAGATGAATTTTTTGTTAAATTAGGTCATTTTTTGGGTTTTAGACCTTTAACCCTCTTCATTGGAGATGACCTAGTTCCTTTGATATATCACTTTGTCATGAGAAGGACTTATAAGCAATGGGTTTGGTGTGGCGTCATGTTCTAATAAAACAATGACATACATAAGATTTTCAACACATGCATGGACGACACGTACCCATTAACTCCTAAATAAATTGATCTCCCTTGTTATATTAAGACTTACAATTTTGGTGATTAATAGAATCCATGCTTCTATATATAGTAAGTAGCCATTGCATTCATAGCGAGTGACACCCGAGAAAGACCTTTTTATCCCAGTGTCGCTGCCAGAGAAATATAGTAAGTGACACCGGAGATATCTATTTTTACAAACATGAACCCTACAATTGGTGATTAGCTTAACGTTTTGGTTTATTTCATTTGACCTATTCTTAGTAACAAAAGTCCTCAAATTATTAAAAGATAGGTTTATTAGCTATATGCCATCACTTTCATTTTACTTTTTTCTTTTGTATACAAGCGATATCAGATAGTGGGTGAAGAGAGTCAAATTTTCGCTAGAATTATAAATGTTCTTGATCAAATGAGCTACATGACTGTCATTTATGCAGTTTATTCGAAATTAAAAACTTCTGTAGAACGGTAAAACCACATATATCTTGAGGGTCTTAATTGACCCACTAATCTCACTCATTGTGTGAGTTGCTTTGATATATCACTCCATGTCATATTAAGACTTACAATTTTGGTAATTAAAAGGATCTTTATGTAGTCACCCTTGCATTTTCATAGTGAGTGGCATTAAAGAAATTTGTGTGTCCCGGTGCCACTGTATAGAGAGAGAGTAAGAAGAGGGCAGTGACACCGGAGCAAGGAGATACTACAAACATGAACCCTACAATTGGTGATTAGCTTGACGTTTTGGTTTATTTCATTTGACCTATTCATAGTGACAAAAGTCCTCTTGTTTGCTTGGATGATTGGCTCTCTCACCTAATATGCAAGTTATGCGATGCATATGGAGCTCTAAACCCTAATGCAAAACAAAGACTTCCAAGTGCTTTTTGACGTTGACGTGGTGCAGGGAAAGATGCGATGATGAATGTGCTTGATTGCTTTTTTTACTCTGCCAATAGTATGTGTACGTTTGTTCGACTGTCATATTTTTCTCTAATGCTTGACGACTTTCTAGATTGAAACCAGAGTATAATTTGACTACCAATACCATACTTCTGAGCAAGGACAGGATGGTCATTTTGTTAGTCAACGAGAATCACCATTGTTATTTGTTGGGTCAGGGTGGAGGAAACATTGTCTCCACTTTCAGCTGAGATTGCTTCCATTACATTATTGAACACTGGTGGTATGGTGCAGCAGAGAAAGGCAATGGCAGCAGTACCACTGCCATATATCCTACAAAATGGTGGACATGCTGGACGAGTGGAACACTGACGTGCTGAAACAAGAAGTTGAGCAGCAAGAACGAGAAGCTGAAAATTTTGTTCCTAAGAGCAAGAAGAAGAAGCTAACTTTCTGTGTCACCCCTGGTTGGTTTTGTTTTCGAGCAGGAGAGGTAACTTGAATGAGAAGTTGTGTGTGATTAATTGATGAGCAAAGAAGAGACGCTCTTGTGTTTCAACCCAATGAGAACGATATTCAACAAGTACCTAAACAACAAGAGACTTCTCCCTATGTCGACATGTCTAAGGTGTTTGGCCGAGAAAACGAAAATTATATGTTTTGATAACAAGGTTGTTAATTGATGGTGGAGAAGATAGGGTGACCTTATCATCCCTATTATTATGATGCCAATGTTGACGCCTGTTTTGATAAGAAAATATTGGTTTGTGTACACTTTTGATGAGATTAAGATTGCCGAGCCATAAGTGGTGATAACACACCTAATTCAAATGATCAGTTGAGCCACCGCCTCGATTAATGTCTATGCGTTTGAATTAAAAAAGAGGGCCTACACCGCATGGATCGCGACTCACTTAGACAGAAAATAAATAACTTTTATTTAGCATTTGATTTTTTTTTAATAAATTGTAAGAGGCTTATTGCGTACTTAAATGAACACACATTATATTCTTGTTGCCCATGTTTTCATTATGTTCAAATACTTCATAATATATATGTCATTCTATTTTGTAGCTTATGAAGAAATTATATATATTTTAAGTATAAGCAGATACTTATTTACATGAAATATGATAAATTTACTTAAATCCGTCTAGTCCGCCTAGGCGCCCGCCTAGCTGCTTAGGCACTAGGCCCCAGCCCATCACCCGACTAGCACCTAGCATCTTTTAGAACCAAAGTGGGACCAATTAAGGGTTTTACTTATTCAAAGTGGTGTTAAAAGCAATAGAATATTGGTAACCACAAGACAATGTGACGTTGTTGATATGATGAGAGCAACAAGTGACAACGATGGAATTGTCTACTTTGTTTTTTCCCTTGCATCTTTGTTACTCTTACTTTTTTGCTATTGATCATTATGGGAGAGTTGAGTAAAGACTATTGTTTTTAATCTTCAACCACATGGTGTTTTTTGCTAGGTAAGTAGACGAGTCTAAGGTGTTTGAAGATATTAGTAAAAAAATGGTGGAGAAATGTAAAGGTTTGCCTCTCACTGTAAAAGATTTAGGCAATCTCATGTGCAACAAAGGAGTGAATGACTATGTATCTTGAATAGTAAGATATGGAATTGAAAAGAGATGGAGCAAAAAGTTTTTCAACCACTATTACTAAGTTATTATGATTTGGTCCCAACAGTCAAATATTGTCTTTCATGTTGTGCTAGTTTTCTTAAAGATCATGAGTTTAATAAAAGTGATTTAACTAATATATGGATGTCGCAAGATTATCTTAATTCAAAATGGAATAAAGATAAGAAAGAAATTGGTCAAGCAATTTTTCATAACTTAGTAGCACAGTCTTTTCAAGATTTGATGAAATATAGTGTTTTACCATTATAGGTTGCAAAATGCATGATATTGTTCATGATTTTGTGCAATCACTCACCAATAACTTATGTTTGATCATCAACATTGAGGGTGTTGGCAATGAAATAGAAGTTTTGGGTGAAAAGGTCCGCCATTTTATCGTAATAATGTCATCGGACAATTGCCGACTTTCACCTTCTAATGCTTATTACAATGATGAAATAGCTAAATAATCTTTATATTACGTAAATCTTAACAATAATAATTTAAAAAATAAACAGCTGGGATTAAGTTTATCCACAAGCTTAAATTATTCTATTACTTTTCATTTTGGGTGAGTGTACTAAAGTCATATTAGGGGGAGGGGATAAAAGTGCTTCTGTGCTTGTCCTAACTTTTGGCTTCAGGCTAAAGTGCTTGTGAAACAAGTCATTTTGCTGCTGCTTAGCCACCTATCATCAGCTAACCGTCCCTAAAGAGGGCACTTGCGACGACTTCTGAAGTCTTCAAAGAAAACAGAACTACAAAAACACCGCATGTAGAATTATCCTCTATTTTTTTGCCCTATTATTTGAATCGATATCATCTCTAGATCTTTGTGTTCGAAGTTTAAAGACTAGAAAATCCGAGCAGTTGAAGAGAGATTTGGACTCTTAATTTATGTTGGATGGACTAATGAGGACCATATGATTTAAAATAAGTGGTCTGGACTCCGAAGCTCCAGACACAAAGATCCAAAGAGGATCTCAATTCCTATTATTTAACTTCTTATGAACAAATTATTTACAATTTACATCAAAGTTTATACAAATTAACATTGACCAATGGTAGAACAATTTGCTCATTCATCGAGCCAGTCCAGATCGAAATGTTTCTCCACCACCTGAACATGATGTTGGAATATGATTATGACAACATGATTTTTACAATATGTGTAATTATATGTGAAGGTACACCATAACATTGGTGTACTAATATACATATGATTGTAATGAAATAAATTAATTAATTAATAAAGAAAACAATATAATTATTTATTTAATTAATTAATTAAAGGATATAAACAGTTGTATTTCAACCTGAGAAGTTATAACTTCTCTTGAAGAACACTACTCCTTCAGGTTACTTCCACCTCTATATATTTGTCAAATCTCTTTCTATCAGATTCATTCAATTCAATTTCATATCCCCTCTCTGTTCATATCCTTCACACCATATTGTCGATAGTCTAACGACATCCGTTTCCGATCATGTGAACTACCCAATTTTCATCCGAGGACGTCTCGAACTACATCCGAGACTTCTCTTCGTCAAGTAACGAATCCAACAACGTTGTTTCTAAGTTTCCGTCAAGTAACGAATCCAACAACGTTGTTTCTAAGTTTCAACTTGGGAAGAAATCAGGGAAAAGGGCGTTGGTGACCAAGGAGAATATTGAACCGATTTGATCGAAAGTTCGAAATCATCATCTGAGAATTTTCCTGTAGAATCCAAAACTCACAAAAATACCCAATGGTTCGAAATCCCATCCTACAACCCATTTGAACCTAGGCCTGAATTAACCCAATTCCCCTACACCATTTCATTCAACAGAGAACAAAATTCTTTCTGAAAATAAACCATTTTATCATACAAATTCATCCAACAATTATCAGAATTCGGAAAGTTTTTACAATCCCATTAGGCCCTCAGACAACCCATTTCAATCGGGGTTTCTAGCTGCAAAGATCAAACCTGCACAGAAAATTGAAGACATGCAGCGTCTTTTTAGACCTATAATTTCAGAACCTTTTCTGCAATTTGGTCACAAAACCCAAAAGGCTTACCTGCAACATCGCGATTGATTCGTAGTCCTTCGCTGACTGCTGCAAATCTAAGACTGAACCCGCAATTTTCGCGCCTTCCTCCACCGTGGACTCGCCACAGCAACCCACTGAACCATAGCAGGCAGCAGCGTGGTGGTGTTCTTCCCCCGTGGTCTCATCGTTCAACCGTGATCTCGTCCTCTCGCGGTAATACACAATACCGACGACACCGTTATCCGCCAAGGAGAATTGTCTCTGCCGTTCGAGATTATCCGCCAAGCTGCGGAACAAAATTTTTCCAGAGAAAGCAGACAGTGGAACCGATTTCCTCTCAGAGGAATTGTTTTGAAAATAAAGAAGAAGAAGATTGTTTTGAAAATAAAAAAGTTGAATTTATTTTGGCGGAGGCTTCACGTGGAGACTACACAAAAGTAGTTTTGGTGATATTTCAAAGGCATCACGTCGGGACGAAATCAAAGGCAACAGTTCTTTGGGTTCTTTGCACTCTGACAGTGTATGTGAAGAGGAAAACTGTTGGTGTCCATCACAAAGTCACAATCAAGAAAGGACCTCCTCCATTATTCAAGAGCCACCTGCAACATTTTCCTGCGACCTTGGCAGTTCCCTTCAATTTAAACTCAGGTTTTATTAATTCTGTTTATCCTAATAATTTCACTCATAAAGTTGATTTGTGGAATACCTTGAATAATAGTCACAAAGATCAAAAGTGGAAAGAAGGGTTTAATTTTCGGAATTCTAGAGTCAAAGTGCTTAATTATTTGGATCAACATAATACACATTACGATTTTATATATCCTGATTTGGCACAAAGAGAAATTTCGACTGCAAGAAATTTAAGGAGGCCAAGACCACTGAGAATTGAAAGAGAATCCAATAGTCGAGAAGAGATTGCTTTTGTGCATGAAAATAGAGGAAGAATTGATCACACCTGGCCAAGTAGACAAATAAGAAATCCACGAGCCTTCTATCTACGTGATCGCCTGAGCAAGTACTCGTCTTTCACTAATTGGGCAAAGCCTCTGTGAGTGTGTTCGGTATCTACTGTTAAGAATAAATAAGTCTCTATTTTTATTTTATTTTGTTTTTAGTTTTTAATTTATCAAGAACATTTAGTATTTGTGGCTTATAATAATTAAAAGTACACTAGTAGTTAGTATTTGTGGCTTGTAATAATTAAAAGTACGCTAGTAGTATTTGTATTTGTATTTGTATTTAAGTTTGCATTAAGTATTGTGTTTGTTTTGTAATTTTCTGAGCTATGGCAACTAAATCTTCCAAATCCGAAGTTTTTAAAATAGAGGTTGAATAACATTAATTATCAAATATGGAAGAGAATGATTACTTGTCTTTTAACCCATGACAAAACTTTGTACACTATCAAAGATGAGAGACCCCTTGGGCCCTCTCGAGTTTCTAATAAATGTGTGGAAGATAATGAGTTGGCTAAGGCTACAATTTTCAATTACATTGAAGATAAATTAATATCTCTTTGTGAAGAATATGATTCAGCCAAAAAAAATCATAGATGTACTTGAAAAGAAGTATGGCCCTAAATCTCAAACTTACATTCAATTATTGCTTGAGAAATACAATGGGACAAAAATAGAGGAAAATGATCCTATGGTCGATCATGTTACTAAAATGGAAGTAATGGCAAAAGACTTAGCCAACGCTGGCCATCCAATTTCTGATAAAATGCAAGTTAGTGTTCTTCTTGGTAGCCTTCTAAATTATTGGGAAATGTAGTTACTTCCATGATTTATGGTCAAGTGGAATTAACGATGGATACATTGCCTGCAATGTTGGCTATTGAAGAACATAAAAATTATAGGGAAAAAGAAATTGGACAAAGCAGAGCCAACCTCCTCATAGCGGAAGCGGAAGATTCTTAGAAAAACAAGCAACACATGCACAAGCCACATAGTAGTAACAAGCGCCCGAATTTCAAAAAGTTTTCACACCGCAAGCAGAACAAGTTTAAAGGAAAGGAGAATGCATGTTACAATTGTGAAGAGACTGGTCATTATAGGTATAAGTGCCCAAAAACGACGCAAGAACAACAAAAATCCTAAAGAACTAATTTTGACCGTCTCCGAAGCACTCATTGCTGAAGATCAAGGATAATGGTGGATAGATTCAAGAGCAACTCGTCATGTATGCAAGGACAAAAGTTGCTTCATCAATTTCAAGGAGAAAGCACTAGGAGAACATCGTCTCTACATGGGTAACAATACTTATGTTGATGTTTTGGATGAAGGAGATTGCAAGATCAACAATAGTAAATCTACCATTGTGCTTAAAAATGTTTTGTTTGCACCAAATATAAGGAGGAATCTTGTCTATGTCTCTATCCTAGAAAAAAAAGGTTTTGAGACAATGTTCATGAATGGTGCTATCATTAAAAATGTTATATTTATGTAAGGGGAATAAGAGTCGATGATATGTACTCAATTTGTATTAATAAAATTATTTCTTCCGAGTATGCCTTTGTCTCTATTGTTCAAAATTTGTCATATTTATGGCATTTACGTTTAGGTCACATAAATAAAAATAAAATGATAGTAAAAATGGAATGTCACCTCAAGTACATGCACATGATTTTGATACATGTGAATCATGTATTAAAGGAAAAATGACTAGAAAATCATTTTCTCAGCATTGGACTTCTACAAATTTACTTGAAATAGTGCATACAGATTTATGTGGACCAATGAGAACTAAAACCCATAGAGGAATGAAATATTTTGTGTCTTTCATCGATGATTATTCCCGCTATGGACATGTCTACTTCTTGCAACATAAAAATGAAGCCTTAGACAAATTTAAAGAGTTTAAGGCAGAAGTAGAGAACCAATTAGGAAGATCCATAAAGACCCTTAATAGTGATAGAGGTGGAGAATTTGAAACCTTTGATGAACTTTTGTAAAGAGAATGGTATAAGGCATAATTATACTATGCTTTATACACCGCAACAAAATGGTTTCAGAAAAAGAAGAAATCGAACTCTAATGGATATGAGGCGATCTATGATGTCTTATGCTGACTTACCTCTACATCTTTGGGGTCAAGCTTTGGCTACTGCAGCATATATATTGAATAAAGTTCATACAAAGGCGAAGCCACTGACTCTATATGAATTATGGCATGGGCGAAAACCCGATTTATCAAACTTAAAAGTATGGGGTTGTAAAGCGCATGTCCTCATTCCAAAGCCATTAAGAAATAAATTACAAGCAAAAACTTTGGAATATAAATTTATAGGATATCCTGATAATAGTAACGGATATAGATTTTATCATCCTGAGAAAGGATTGATAGAAAGTAGAGATGCTACTTTTATTGAAACTACTTATTTGATTAATCCCATACAACAATTGGAATCTTTGGGAGAAGAAAATTCTCCTACGGTTGATCAAGATTTCCATCTTAATTTAGACTTGCCTTATGATCATGACATTGACAATGATCAAGTGGGAGACGTAAACATGAGTGTTCATAACAATGTCGATCATGACACATGGATGATGATCATGATATTCTTCCATGTCACGGATGATGATCATGATATTATCATGGAAGATATAAATAGTGGGAGAAATGATCAAATCAGTGGGAGTAAAAGAAAAAGGGAGCCATCTAGAAGATTAAAAGATCACTTTGTTTTCAATCTTGAGGAGGCGGATCATTCAGTGGGAGATCCAGACCCAAGAAATAAAGATGCAATGGATAGTTTTGAGTCTGAACAATGGCAACAAGCAATGAATGAAGAACTAGATCCCATAAAGAAAAATGAAGTTTGGGAATTGGTTGATCTACCTGATAGAAGAAAGCCCATCGGTTGTAAGTGGGTACTTCGTAAGAAGTACAAATTAGATGGTACCCTGGATATACTTAGAAACCCGGTATAGATTTTGTGGACACTTACTTTCCAGTTGCGAAGTTTACATCCATTCGTATTCTTATGGCAATTGTTGCTAGAATAGATTTAGAACTTCATGAGTTAGATGTCAAAACAGCATTCTTGAATGGAGATTTGAAGGAAGATATCTATATGTTCAACCCGAAGGATATCATGTCAAAGGACATGAAAACAAAGTCTATAAATTAAGAAAGTCATTGTATGGCCTTACACAATCATAGACAATGGTATTTAAAGTTCCACCAAGCCATTATGGAAATGGGCTATTAAATTAATCCATTGGATCATTGTGTTTACTCTTGGAAATGCCAAGATAGTTTATGTATATTATCATTATATGTAGATGACATCTTACTTGCAGGTAACTCTATAGATATGATTGAAAAGACTAAGTCATATCTGGGATCCAAATTTGAAATGAAAGATATGGGAGAAGAATTTTATGTTTTAGGAATTAAAATTACTAAGGATAGAAATGCCAAAACGCTCTATTTGGATCAGCAAAATTATCTGGATAAAATATTTAAAAGATTTAATATGCAAGATTGCACACCAGGTAGTACACATGTTTGTAAATGAATGATGCTTTCCAAAAATATGTGTTCGGTACCTAAACAAGACATCATTGATATGCAAAATGTTCTGTATGCCCATGCAGTTGGAAGTTTGATGTATGCTATGACCAGCACAAGACCTGACATATGTCATGCAGTTGGATTGGTAAGTAGATATCAATCCAACCCCGGAAAGCAACTTGGATAGCAATAAAGAGAATTATTAGATATCTAAAAGGCACCCAAGGTATGAAACTTTGTTTCGGATTAAATGATATGGATTTAGTTTGTTATTGCGATGCAGATTTCACAAGCGACTTGGATGACAGAAAGTCAACAAGTGGTAACATTGTCTTGTTTGGTGGAATGGTTGTTTCTTGGTTAAGTAAGAAACAAAGCTGTGTTGCAAAGTCTACCATCGAAGCAGAATATATATCTTGCAGCACAACGGTAAGTACTGCAGTATGGGTTAAACGATTTATCGATAATTTAAATATAGGTATACCTAAGGAACACGTCAATGTGTTTTGTGATAATACGTTCGCCATCTTTCTGATAAAGAGTGGAGCAAATAGTTCCAAAGGAAAACACATTGATATTAATTATTACTATATACAAGATATAGTGGAGAGAGGAGAGGTAAATGTCGACTACATACCCTCCGAAGAGATGGTGGCCGATCCGATGACCAAGGGATTGTCTCTGGAAAATTCAGAGAGCATGTGACTACAATGGGTTTGCAAAACATCTAGATGTGTTGTAGTGTGAGACGTGCGGCGGGCATCGTTGTATGGTTTTAGGGACACCTGAAACATGGACAAGTAGATGTGACTCTATCTGATTCTTTAGTACTTGGTCGGTTAAAGATAGAGGGCACTAGCGAGGTAACCAGGTTATAATAAATCGTCTTGAAAGTAAAATCCATAATAAGCTTCAAGAAATAATTTATATAACATTGTGGCGTATAGTGCGGGGCTAAGTCATCATTTGTAACCGAGTATGGATTGTTTTTTCCCTAGTTACTTGGATATGATGTCATTTTACTAAAGAGTAAAATGTTATCAGATTAAGTGAAATGGTGCGCACCACGTAAAGAAGCCACATATCTGTTGTTACATTCAATTTGTTTATGAGTAATACTCTTGAGAAACAAATCAGAATAGGAAACCATTTATGTCATCATAATCAAGTGGGAGATGTTGGAATATGATTATGATAACATGGTTTTCACAATATGTGTAATCATATGTGAAGGTACACCATAACGTTGGTGTACTAATATACATATGATTGTAGTGAAATTAATTAATTAATTAATAAAAGAAATAATTATATTATTTCTTTTATTAATTAATTAAAAGATATGAACAATTGTATTTCAACCTAAGAAGTTATAACTCCTCCTGAAGAACACAACTCCCTCAGAAAGATTACTTCCATCTCTATATATTTGTCAAATCTCTTTCTGTCAGATTTATTCAATTCCATTTTCACTCTCTGTTCATATCTTTCGCACCATATTGTGATCGATAGTCTAACGACATCTGTTTCTTATGCTGCTAACTACCCCAATTTTCTATCACATGAAGCTCCGGCAATGCCTTCTCTGCATCTCTCCACATCCAAGAAATATCCTCGTCGCATACTACACGGCGCAGAGACTGTAACACTGCAGCGGATTTCGGCAGATTGCTAATTTGTGAACATTCCCTCATGTCAATCTTTTCCAAACTTGCTAGCTTACCAATGTCCATGGGAAGGCATCTCAAATTTACACATTGGGAAATGTCCATGTACTTCAAGCGAAGTAGCTCGCAAATGCTGCCCGGAAGCGTCTGAAGTGCCGGACAGGCGTATAGCCTTAGGATCTGTAGAGATTGCAGCTTTCCCAAATCAGCTGGGAGGTGGTATAGGCTGTGGCAGTTGGTTACGCTCAAGTTCTTGAGCGAAGGCATTGCACAAATGCACGAAGGCAGCTGGAATAAGTCATTGCAATGATCAATCGTGAGCTCTGTAAGCCGAGGAAAGACAGATTGATCAAGGCTATTACTGATCTTGCATAGGATTATATAAATTTTCCTCAAATTTTTCAAGGGGATGGTAGATAATCGAGGGACAGATACTTTTTCGAGCCAGAGGCTTCTCAAGTTGGATAAATTTGGGAAGACTGAAAAGCCACCTAGGATGGCATTCGAAGTACTGTAATTCATGATTATCAATGCCCTCAACTTTGGCATGTTTGCAATGAAAGGAGGCATAAGGTACTCATCGGCGGATGAAAAATTCAAAATCAGCACTTCACATTTGGGAAACTCCATCTGGAACCAGTCCATCTCTTTCATTTCACCTGCATAATCAAGTGATGAATTGGTTTAAATCAGCACGAAAGGGTAAACATAAGGAATAACCTCATAATTGATAAATGCAATTACTGAAACATGTTAATACCGGTATGAACTGATACAATCTTAGCGTGAAATGGCTGATCGGAATCCCGCTCCCATTCTCTTGGAAGTTCAGTCTCTCTTCTTGGCATAAGCAATCGACTGCGTTCGTTCATGCTGCCATCATTGCTCAAATGAAGAGCAAGGTCCCTCAGCACATCATGCTGTGTAACAGATATGTCGTAGCAACTGCTATATATGTCTCCATCTCTGCAACATCAATATATACAAAGGGTTCAAATCAGAAACTAATCACACTCAAGTAAAAGAAACAAAGTACCGAACTTTAAGCATCGTACCTTGCATCTTTCACCAGGGTGAGGAGATTTTTGTTCGAAAGCTCGACAAGAATAGCAAATGTTTCTTCTTCGTCAATGCCATGTATTTCAACCCACATATTGGTAAGAACATTAAGAGGGATCTTCTTGTCTTCTGGAAACGCACCCAAATCCAAGAAACATGATTTAACTTTTTTGGATAAGCGGTCGAGACTCGTTGCCATCCGTTGAAGTAAATTGTTCTCATGGGACTCACAAAATGCTTCCCCTTTCGACAACTTGCTCCTTGCATTTGCCCAACACAATTCAGGCTGGTCTTTCAATGAAGCTCCAATCACTTTGAGAGCCGAAGGAAGCCGCTTACACTCGTTAACAATCTAAATTTCAAGAAAACAATCAGTTACCGATGTGAAGAAACATAAGATAACCCATTTTGATTAGCAGAAAAGGGAGATTGGAGGCTTGTGACCACGTTTGGCGGTAGAACTTAGACCAACTCCAACCCCCAGAGTAAGTTCTAAATTTTCCCTTATATGCCTACCTCATTTCATTCAAACGTTTATTCTAAAATGGGGTTAAGTATTAAAACAAAAAAAAAAAAGCCAAATTTCGGCCAAGATTTAGGCCAAGGTTGGTAGTGGAGTCCATGTGAGAGTGAGAAATGACAAGTGAAATTCACCTCTACCCTCCCCATCCCATATCATTTTTATTCCCTCCTATATTTTATAATCACAGTTAAACCAAATCAATATTTTATATTGATTTTTTTTATAAAAATAATAAGATAAAAGGCAATGAGAATATAAAATGTTGACGTAACTTAATCGTGACCACAGAAATAGATGGAGATGAGAATGGTATGAGATGGGAAGGGCAGACAATCCAGATGTGCGCCAAGCCCAGCAAGTCACCCGACACACCCATGTGGGCTTGCTGCCCACTTGTTGCCATGCAATCATGAGCCTAACCCACTTGTTGCCATGCAAATATGAGCCTAAACGACTCTATTTTTTATTGTGCAATCTGATTTAAATGGGTTGTTGGTTGATCAAACGATCCACGTTCAATCTTTTATTTTTTAGTTTTATATTTATATATTTATTGAATCTATGAGCTAAGATTGAATATGATTAAATCTAATAGTCAAAAAAAAATATAATATCCTAAATTTAAATCCAAAGGCTAGAATAATTTAAAAAATTATTATTTAACTCAAAATTCATTCAAACATGCACACAAAACTTATTTTTCTCATACAATTCTTCCAATTTTTCTTTCTACCATCTTCCAAAACCATTTCTATTAATCATGGTTTATTAATGATCCAATTTAATGATTTTTTCATAGTGCTTTATGAGTTTTATGTATCGATTTAATGATTTTTTAATATTTATCGGAATTTAAATATTTTTATATTAAAATATTCATAAAATTAATTTAGAATAGTCTACGTAATTTTCTTTTAAAGTTAATTTTATAAAAAAAACCTAAATTCATTCTTTAATAATTTTGAGCCAAAATTTTAAGCGAAAATGGTTGAAGCAGAAAATCTGTTTATGAATTAAGATTTTTGGGCTAAAAATTTTAGATTTCACGCGGAAGATTGAAGATGGTCTTAGAGAAGTGATTGTGCATTATAGAAGCACTTTCTAGAGGTTTTCAGAGAGGCAATTGTATTCTAGCAAATGCGCTTAGATTGTACCTGCTTGACCAAATTTTTATCAGTCGCAGAAGGAATGGAGTTTTGGCCAAAAGCAGAGTGACAAAACAGAGAGAGTGCTTCTTCTTCCCTCAACAACTGCACATCATAAGCGGCATCGAGAACGGTTGGGAATTTGAAACGTGAGACCACAAGAAACTTGCAGCCCGGGATTTTAACGAGCAGCGGCTCAAGCACTGCCAGTGACCACACATCATCCAAAACCACCAGAGTTTTCGTTGCGGTGATCCACTCGTATTGCAAGTTCCATTGGGGAAGCACAGAATTGAGACTGAGAACTTGGTTCCCCATGATGAACTGCACAATCTTGGCCTTCAACTGGTTCACATCTGCAGACTGTGATACCGTCAGGAACAGAATTCTCTCACTGAAATAAGCTGCATTCGGTCGGATGAGCACAAAACAGAGTCAGCGTTTGATTCTAAAGAAAACTCAAATTCTAGAGAACCCATTAAAGCAAATTCAAATTTGAGAAAACCCCTCTCAAAAGAGCAAAACAAAGCAGAGTTTGGAAAATTCAGCTAAAAACGCTTCTGACTACGTTTGGTGAAAAAGCGATTATATCATCTGAAAAGCACTTGAATTTTCCAAAAAATAAAATTCAACTTGTTTGTAATAAAATAAAAGCAGTTCTAGCAAAATCGAGTAGGATCACAACTTCACAAGTAAGCAGTTTGAAACAGGCACTCAGTTACTTACATCTAACTTGATCATCCTTGCAAAGCTCTCTGGCGAGAGTGGTTTTTCCAGAGCCACCAATCCCACAAATCCCGACGACCCTCAAGTCCTCCCTCCCAAAAATCATTCCCTTCACCGTCTTCATCCCCACCCCCAATCCCAACACCACCGAACTGCTCACCTCCCACTTCATCTGCCCTTCCTCCTCCACCCTCCTCACAGCTTCCTCCATCCACCCGCCACCGCCACCCCGGCCGACACAAGTCCCAATCTTTAAGGCCCCAAGCCGCTGTTCCATCATCCGGCTTGACCAATCAAGCCGGTCGAACCGCTGAGTCACCTCCGCCCTAATGTGGTGGACGTCGGCCAAGATATGGACCTGCAATGGGCCCTGAAGAAATCTGGACACCGTCTTCTGTAAAGACTCCAGCTTCTTCGCCAATTGGACGTTCTTGTACAAGTTCCAACGCGGCGACGCGAGGACTTTTCGGGCCAGTTCGAGGCCGTTCTGGAGAACTTCCGACAGGCGGTTGAGCTGGAACTGCCGTTCGGCCGGTAGCTCGACGCCGGAGTACTTGATTTCTTGAATTATGGGGAGGAGCTCCTCGATTGAGGATTTGAGTTGCTCGGCGGTTCCTCTGCTGTGGCATGATTTGCGGGAGATGGCGATTAAGGTTTTCAGGAGCTCCGTCGTGACCTCTTCGACGAAGAAGTCCGTCATTGCCCTTGTTGGTGGTGGTGGGAGCTGTGCGACTATGGCGGGTGAATTGGTTTGTCTTGTTATGGAGACAGCAATCCAATTAAAAGGATGATATAAATATGTGTAAAAAGTAATATATTTGTTTAAACACGGCTTTTTCAGCATGTGTCATCGAGTCCAGATTCTGGCTGGATTTTTTTTGTTAGGGTTTCGAGAATTTATAAATCGTGTCTATTCTTCGTATATCATTAAGTTAGATATTATTTTAAATATTTTTATTTAAAAATAAATATAAATAATACTTAACAAAAATTAACTAAACAATATACAATGAACGGACACGATTTACAAATTCCAGAATCCTCACCAAATAGATTCGAAGAGGATCGTGTTGGTATGTTATCACTTTTAATTTACTTTTTTTATACAAACGATAATGTATGACGAGAGATTTTTTAATGTAATTGGCACACGAGGTGGTATATCACGTGTCATTATACAAATAGTGTGATATGTGTATTAAAAAGTTAATAACTTAAAAAATAAAAAATTTCACCACTTATATAAAAATACGTGATGTATTACCCGTGTTTCCATCGTAGTAAAAAATTTCTCAATATACGACTAGGAGTTGAATTCTCGTATGCAAGGATGAACGTCTTTGACCAATTGAAGTATATGTCATCTGTTATCACAACAAAACCATGTGTATTTTGCTGGTCTTATCTAACCCCATTTACTCATTGTGTGAGCTGCTTTGATACTACTTTGTCATGAGAATGACTTATAAACGGGTTTATCATCAGTTTGATGTCTAGTTTTAATAAAACAATGATATGTATATGGTTGTCAACACGTGGCATGGATGCCACGTGGCCATGAACTATTTTCATGTAAGTTGATGTCCCCTGTTATGTTAAGATTTACAATTTTGCTGATTAATTGAATATATGCTTCTGTATAGTAAGTAGCCTTTTGCATTCGTAGTTAGTGACGCCAAAGAGAAATTTTTGTTGTCAGTGCAGAGTGCATTGCAAGAGAAGTATAGTGACAACAGGAGTAGGAGATGCTTATTTATACAAGGGTAATGTTAGGAAGATTAAATTTATACACAAAAATTTTATAAATTAAATTAAATAAAAATTAATAAACGTATTCATTTTCTATTAATAACATCTTATATAATTTGTAAATTTTATTCTACAGATAGTCTTTTTACCATTTTCAATTATCCTATTCACAGTGACAAATGTCCTTTTGTTTGCTAGGATGAGTGGCTCCCTCACCTAACATGCCCAATAGGATCCTTTACTGATTATTTTGTGAAGATCTTGATGATTTGTAAATCATATCTGTTTATTGTAAATCGTACGATCAGTTTTTGTCAAGCACGGTTTGTGTTTAATTTTAAATAAAAATATTTAAAATAATTTTTGACCACATGATGTACAATAAACAGACATGATTGACGGATTCTAAAGATCTTCACAAAAAGTATCATGGAGGATCCGGATTCTTAACATACAAGTTATGCAATGCAAGACCTAAACCCTAAACTTTAAACCCTAATGTAAAAGAATTGGATATGTTCCAAACCTTAGTTTTCTGAGTTTAGGAATTACTTCATCTAAGCCGCACAAATTCAATCCAATTGTTCCTATTAACTCATTTTTTTGGCCTACCATTCAAAATCAACGGGTCTAATTTTTTTTACACACTAATCAGTAATCTAAATAAAGTGACACAAAGACTTTTAAGTCAATGAATATATCATTTCAATTGCTTTTTGAGGTTGACGTGGTGCAGGTAATGATGCCATGATGAAGGTGCTTGGCTGCTTTTTACTCCGCCAATTTAACGTGTATGTTTGTAGGACTGTCGTCTTTTTCTCTAATGCTTGACCGATGAGGATATTCTTGGATTCTCTTTGATATTCTAATCATTTCATATTATATTGTGGATTAGTTTTTGTAATGTATTATTTATATTTAAATTTAAATAAAAAAATTAAAATATTTTTACTACATAATATATAATGAACAAATAAAATGTAATGATCTCTAAAATTCCCATAAAAAAATACGGATGAAATCCAAATCCATGCTTGACGACTTTCGAGACTGAAAACAGACTACCATACTTCTGAGCAAGGACAAGATGGTCATTTTGTTAGCCGATGAGAATCACCATTGTTGGGTCAAGGTGCAGGAAACATTGTCTCCGTTATTGAAAACTGGTGGTATGCTCATAGTGTTTAAAATTTCTTCTATACTGTTAATATTTTTATGGAAATGTTCAAAAAATTAGAGAAGATATGAAAATGGGAGATGAAGTTTGAACTTCACTCTATCACTGGCGGAGCCACAACAAAAGCAGTGGTGAGCTATAGCCCAGGAAGGATTTGTAGCAATATGTATGTACTTTAGTGTGTAGCCTAATATAATAGACGAAAAAGGTGCAAGAAGAATTATGTTTAATGGAATTAGCTCAGTGAGTATTTAGCACAACTAAAAATATAAAAATTACCATAAGAATTGTTATGTCATTTTGTTCAAGATTATTGTGCTTTGATTCATGGGCTTTATATTGTTTTCAATCAATTTTTTTAAGATACCTTTACTTCTACTTCCATTGTTTTGTTTTGTGCTAGTTGAGGTAGCTCATGTATCAAGATTTCTGTCTTCTTCCAGTGTTTGCACCTAAATATATGTGAAATTGGATGATTTTTTGTAATTTTGGCAGTTTGTAATTGATAACTCAATAGAGTTCATGCTAAACAAATTTTAAAGTATACAAATACAAAAGTTAAACCCAAGTTTTTGCATACAATACAAATGTAGCAAAAAATATCATTTGATTTTAGGATAATTTTTTTAGCTAGCCCACTCATAAAGAAATTTGTAGCTCCACCCTTACACTTTATATAGAAGAAACTTTTAAGTTTAAGCTAAAAGAGGGCATACAACAAGTACCTAAACGACAAGAGACCTCTCCCCATGTCGGACATCCCTAGGGTGTTGGTGATTGATGGTAGAGAAAATAAGATTGCCGACCATAAGCGGTGATGACACACTTAGTTCAAATGATCAGCTGAGTCATGTCTATGTCAACATCCTTGAGGGCAAGAGGTTTTTCATTATCCTAGATGTCGTGTGGACCCATGACCATGAAAAGTTGGATCAATTAAGGGGATTTGGATCCCATTCGGATTCAAATTGTGGGAATTTTAGAGATCTTCACATCCTAATCATTCATCGTACATTGTGCGGTAAAAAATCATTTGAATTTTTTTATTTAAAATTAAATACAAATAGTATCTAACGAAAACTAGCTGCACGATATACGATGAACGGCTATAATGTGAGGATCCTTAAGATCCTCACAAAGAGAATCTCAGGATCCTCATCCCAATCAAGGATACCACTTATTCAAAGGAGTGCTAAAGATAGTAGAATATTGGTAACCACAAGACAACATTATGTTGTTCATATGATGAGATCAACAGGTGACATGATCATTTTAGGGGAGCTGAGTATTTTACTCTTCAACCCCATGTTGTTTTCTACTAGGCAAGTAGACGAGTCTAAGATGTTTGACGATATTAGTAAAAGAAATGGTGGAGAAATGTAAAAGTTTGCCTCTCAATGCAAAAGTTTTAGGTAGTCTCATGCGCAACAAAGGGGTGAATGGTTAGGTGTCTTGATTAGTAAGATATCGGATCAAAAAAAGGGGGAGCAAAAAGTTTTCCAACCACTATTACTAAGTTATTATAATTTGGTCTCAACAGTCAAATGTTCTTTTATATTATGCTATTGAGAGATTATATTCACACACATCAAATTACTTCTCCCACACCCTTTTAATTTTTTAATATTTTCTACACACCACTAACACTTGATAGAAAAAAATTAAAAAATTAAAAGGGTGCGGGAGGAGTAATTTGGGGTGTGTGAATATAATCTCCCTATGCTATTATGTATAATTTTTATGAGTGATCAGCACAAGAATGGCATGAATCCCACCAATTAACATTTTAGTGATCAACACCATAATTAGCTACACAATTAGCAATTTGATTACCTTCTCTAAAAATATGAGAAATCTGAAGGCTTATTTTCAGTTACGTCCCCCGGAACTCTATTTTAATCTCACTTTGCCCCCTATAACTCAAAACTCACCACTTTACCCCCTGAAAACAATAGAACTTTTACGGGAAATCAATTTTCTTCTATTACTTGTTTAGAAATATATATACATCAGTACTATTATAGTTTTACAAGGAAACAAATAACATATACACAAACCTACTTAATAAAGGACTCCTATTATTTACATTCCCTATTTTTCCTAATATTGACTCACGCTAACACTCCCCCTCAAGTTGGTGCATAGATATCACACATGCCCAACTTGACAAGTGAGTCATCAAACCTTCGACTACATACTGCATGAGTTAGAACGTCTGCAAGTTGCTCCTCTGACTTCACAAAAGGTATTGACACAATCTTCCTTTCAAGCTTCTCTTTAATAAAATGTCGATCAACTTCCACATGTTTTGTCCTATCATGCTGTACCGGATTATCAGCTATATCTCTTGCTGACTTATTATCACAGTATAGTCTCATGGTTTCCTTTGGCTTGAACCCAAGCCCCTCAAGAAGCTTTCGAAGCCAGAGAATCTCACAAATGCCGTGAGCCATCCCTCGATACTCGGCCTCAGCCGAGGATCTTGATACTACCTTCTGTTTCTTACTTCTCCATGTAACCAAATTTCCTCCTACAAACGTAAAGTATCCCGAAGTAGACCGTCTGTCACCTACACTTCCTGCCCAATCAGCATCCGTGAACCCCTCAATTCTCAAATGTCCATACTTCCGATATAGAACTCCTTTCCCAGGTGCAGACTTTAAATATGCTAAGATACGCATAACAGCAGCCATATGATCTAGACATGGTGAATGCATAAATTGACTTACTACACTTACTGCATAGGCAATATCAGGCCGTGTATGAGCCAAATAAATTAGTCTCCCTACAAGTCTCTGATATCTCCCCTTATCAACTGATTTCTGATTCGGATCCACACATAGATGATGTTTTTCAACAATAGGTGTATCTACTGGCTTGCATCCCAGCATACCAGTTTCTTTTAGCAAATCCAAAACATACTTACGTTGTGACAAGAAAATACCTTTCGAAGATCGAGCAACTTCAACTCCAAGAAAATATTTCAAATCCCCCAGGTTCTTCATTTCAAACTCAGCCGCAAGATTCTTCTGTAATCTTGAAATCTCATCACAATCATCTCCAGTAATAATCATGTCATCTACATAGATGATTAAAGCTGTCATTTTTTTCTGTCTCCGTTTAACGAACAATGTATGATCAGAATGACTCTGATAATACCCAATCTTTTTCATAACTTGAGTAAACCTATCAAACCATGCACGAGGCGATTGCTTCAGCCCATAAAGAGACTTACGCAACCGGCATACTTCGGTACTTCTACCAGCACTGTACCCAGGAGGAAAATCCATATATACTTCTTCCTCCAAGTTCCCATGGAGAAAAGCGTTTTTCACATCAAACTGTTTTAATGGCCAGTCCATATTAGCAGCTAAAGAAATCAGAACACGTACCGTATTCATCTTGGCAACCGGAGAGAACGTCTCTTGATAATCTACACCATATGTTTGGGTGTATCCTTTAGCTACCAACCTTGCTTTGTACCTGTCTATTAATCCATCGGCTTTGTATTTGACGGTAAACACCCACCGGCATCCAACTGTTTTTTTTCCCTCCGGCAAGGACGTCACCTCCCAGGTATTATTCTTCTGTAACGCCAACATTTCTTCATCCATTGCATTTGCCCACTTTGGATCCTTTAGAGCCTCATCCACACGAGTTGGTACTCGAATAGCCTCCATATTGTCTATCAAGGTCTTACGCTCTGGTGCAAGACCATTGCATGAGACATAGTTGGCTATCGGATACTTTACTTTGCCTTCCGGAGAAAACCTGTCAGGTGGCACACCCCGATTTTGTCTCGGTGGCAGCTTATATGTATTTACATCAGTACTTGCATTAGTTACATAATCATCCACAATACTTACCTCAGGTTTATTCAGAGAAGAATCATTGGGCATCACCGTGGAGCTAGAGAGAGAGGGGGTTACACAAGTAGGATCGACAATGAACTGTCCTGACTGCGGATCACTCTCGGCATCTTTTGCTTCTGACTGCATGCTGGCATCTTTTGCTTCTGACTGCATGCTGCTCTCGGCAGCAACTTCTGGCACGGCATGTATGATCACTGCCGCATTAGGCACGGCATCAGCATGCACGGCCTCAACATCGACCACAGCATCAGCATGCACGGCCTCAACATCAACCACAGTATTTTCTCCCAAGTCCAACCATTCCAGATCACCACTAGAGCTCTCCCCCTGGTGATCTGAAGATGAAGATACGGGGGCATAAAAAAACTCCGATTCAGAAAAGGTCACATCCATAGTAACATACATATGCCGAGTCTCAGGGTGATAACATTTATATCCTTTTTGGTGAGATGAGAAACCAACAAACACACATCGAAGGGCACACGGATCCAACTTAGAGCGATGAATTTTCGGAATATGCACATAAGCCACACAACCAAATACCCGGGGCTTGAGAGTATGAGTAGACATCACCTGAACATGTTGAGTGAGAACTTGAAGAGGAGTTCGAAAGTCAATCACCCGAGAGGGCATACGATTAATCACGTAGACCGCATAAGTAACTGCTTCAGGCCAAAAAATATTAGGAACAGACGCGCCCAGAAGTAGAGCACGTGCCGTTTCTAAGATATGGCGATTTTTCCGTTCAGCCACTCCATTTTGCTGTGGAGTATAGGGACAGGTTGTTTCATGGAGAATGCCTTGATCACAAAGAAACTCCGACAACTCACAATTAAGATACTCACCACCATTATCAGAACGAAGAACTTTAATTACAGATAAGTATTGTGTCCGAATCATTTGAGAAAAGGTTCGGAATACCATACCAACATCACTCTTATTTTTCACCACATATAACCACGTCATACGAGTGCAATCATCAACAAACGTAACAAACCACTTAATCCCAGAAGAAGTAACAACAGGAGATGGTCCCCAAACATCAGAGTGCACAAGTTCAAACGGTAAAGCTCTTTTATTCATACTAGGAGGAAACGAAGCCCAATGGCTTTTAGCAAGAATACATACTTCACAATGTAAGTCTGATTCATTTATTCCACTAAATAGACCAGGTAACATATGCCGTAAATACCCAAAAGATGCATGCCCTAACCGACGATGCAACAACCACACTTCTTGTAAATTACTAGACCGGGACGCTCGAACCGCATTAGCTCTGCCAGAAACGACGTCGTCCACATAGTACAACCCCTCTCTCTTAGTGCCACGCCCAATTATCTCCTTGGTCTGAATATCCTGAAGGAGACAAAATGATGGATACATTAGAACAACACAATCCAATTGTTCAGTAACCTGTGGTATGGATAACAGATGATGGGATAAAGAAGGAACAAGCAAGCAATGATGTAGGGGAAGTGTAGGGGTAAGATGCACAGTGCCGGCACCACACACGGGTGCCAACGTACCATTGGCAGTTGATATATTTTTCCTGTGAGATGTGGTCATGTATTGAAACATATTTTTATCATATGTCATATGATCCGTTGCACCAGAATCTAAAATCCAACCTGTATTTGCCATTTAATAATACGCAGAATGACAATCACAAGTACACGGCAATCACAGCGCCCTACCAATTACGGAACCACAAGTTGCAAGAACAAACAAGCAGCAGCCACTCACGGCAATTACCCACGGCAAAACAGACAGCAAGCAGATTGCAACAGTAGAGCAATATTCCCACGAGGCACAATACGAAATATAATACACGAGACACTTGCTGCAATAAGTACAGCAGCAAAGACACAATACGCTGCAACAAAAAACACACAGCACGCAATACACAGTAGCACGCAGCAAGTAATTGACTTTGCTGCAAGGATGCAGCGGGAAAAATTTGCTGTGTGTTTCCCTTTACGAAAGCAACAGCACGGCACACGAAGTCTTGGCAGCAACACACACACGGCAGCAGCAAGGTATTGTGCTGCACAGCAGTATACAGCAGCAAACTGCACACACACAGTCTGCACACACAGCAGCAGCACACACCCACACGGCAACCTGTTTTCTGCAAACTGCACAGCAGTATACAGCAGCAAACTGCACACACACAGTCTGCACACACAGCAGCAGCACACACCCACACGGCAACCTGTTTTCTGCAGAAGATTTGCAGAAATAAGGTCAACCAAGCACAGCGGAAAAGAAAAAACTAGGGTTTTGGCTCTTGATACCAAATAGAACTTTTACGGGAAATCAATTTTCTTCTATTACTTGTTTAGAAATATATATACATCAGTACTATTATAATTTTACAAGGAAACAAATAACATATACACAAACCTACTTAATAAAGGACTCCTATTATTTACATTCCCTATTTTTCCTAATATTGACTCACGCTAACAAAAACTAAAAGTTTGTTCCACTTTGACTTATGGACTCTCTTCTTCCTAAAACTTATAGCTTGCCTCCTAAAACATATGTGAGACCCACATGTGCAATAAATTTGGTTATAAATCTTCATTATGCTTTAAAATTAAATAATCAAAGAATATTAAGTTTAAAAGAAATTGAAGAGATGAAAAAAATTAAAAAGAAATTGATTAGCCTGCTACACCCAAATCAAACTCACATAAGAAATTAACTGATCTAAAGTAATGTGAAGCAAACTTCGAGTTTCAGGAGGTAAAGTAGAGCGAATTTTGAGTTTCAAGAAGTTAAATGACGATTTTTGAATTACAAAGAGTAAAGTGAGATTAAAAATGAAATTTCAGGATGCGTGGCTAAAGATAAGCCAAATCAAGACTTTCATAGAGGACAATAGAAAAAGATAACTGAGACCCCGGGTGATTATGAAAATATGAAAACGTGCATAAGACCCAACGTTTATTTGGGCTCATTGTATTAAACCGGCATTCCAATTTTGTAGCTCAGTGTCATCGTTGTTATTAGCCTCGGAAGAAAAACCAGAAATTGTTTCATAGATATGCAGCAAGCTTCCTCTGCCAAGGGATCCGGCAGCTTGAAATCTTCTTTATGGTCATCATATTTACAAGCTTGGCAAGATAAAACACTACTGAAAATAAAGGTTCATTGCATATATAATATGCTTTCATAGCCTGCTTTGCTATCTTACGATACATCTCTTTGTTTCCATCTCTTACAAACGTCACGTTGTATGCTCGAATCTCCTCCACGACGTTGTAATTTAGATTTAACAGTTTTGTAATAATTGAGAAAGTTGCATAAACCAAGTTAATACCTGGTGTTGAAGATTCTTTTGTACTCATTGAATAAAATTTCTCATGATATGAATCGATAATTTTAGTTTTTCTTGAAAGATCTTTTTTTGCGAAAATTCAGTTAAATCAAAAGAGTTTACTCATTTAACAGCGATTGGACCAATAGAGAGACGTAATATTTTGTTGCTTGGTACAATAATGAAATAGTTAAATGATTTTTCCCCTTCGTCAGTGGCTCGTTCGAACTATGTTAGTTTTCATGGCTTTCACTTCTCAAATCAATGTGAATCTCAGCATTTAGATTATGTTGGCTACTGGCTTCCGCTTCTCAAATTAACGTGCATCTCATAATACATGTTTATCTCACTGTTTTTTTTTTTTTTTTTTTCCTTAACTCTATGATGTTGCTCAATCTGCTTTGTAGGTTTAAACCTTTAGGTTTGGATTTAGAAATGTCAGGTTTCATGTTGCCTTGTCCTTTTCAGTTTTCATGTCTCTTTATTGTTTTCGTTTCTAGAGGTAGAATTTATGTCCCCTTCTTTATGTATTTTTTTTTTATCCTTTTAACTTATATTATGAGAAGTTAGATTTACATCAGTGTAACTTCTTTCTTCGTTATCAATAAAGTTCCTTTGAATGTTTTTCAAAAAAAAAAAATTATTTTAGGTGAATCTTGACAATGATGATTTAAAAATCAAGAGTTGTTATTAAGTTAGTCCAGAAGTTTAAATTAATCAGTGATCTAAAAATCGGCTTAGGAGCTCGGTGATGAGCTTCCATGATGATTTTGGACAAACGTTCAATAAAATCGGAGAGGGTCTAGTTGGCCGCCTAGGCGGCACTAGGCGGAATGCTAGTCGGAACCTAGAAACCCAGAAGCTTTGTGCAAAACCAAAAACCCAGAAGCTTTGTGCAAACCAAGAAGCTTTCATCTCAGACTTTAAACTCATAAGCTCTGTGCATCCTACAAACCCAAAAGCTAGGAACCCCAAAGTTCCTAATCGCACATTCGCACACGCCATTCATCGACCTCCAGATCAAAAGAGAGACCCAACAATTTATGAAGCCGAAACAGAGAGACCCAGATAGAAAGATTCAAAACCCTACAATCAAAAACTCAGAACGATGGTTTCGAACCCAATTTTAGAACTTTACAAATAAAAAAAGGAAATTTTATGAATTTTCCTGAAAAATACTGGTTTTTTCTCAAACCTAGATCGCCGAACTTTGACAAGTACGAAGAGAGAGAAACTAATGCACTGCAACTTTTTTTGCGTAGACTAGAAGTAGGAAGGTGTTGAAAAGTCAAAGAAGCATTTTTTCTTTCTATTTTTTATATTTTGTTTGGTGAATATGTGATGATATTTTGGCTTTAAGCTGAAGGGTATTGAAGGCTTTGTAGCTTGATATTCGATGTACCTTATGCTTTGCATGTCCCTTTTTCCCAATAAACTAATTCGGTCTCTACACTTTATTTACATTTTTTTAAAATTCTCAATACATTATAAGTATATGTTTTTCTAAGTATAAATAAACACTTATTTATATGATATTTTATAAATTTACTTAAATCTATCTAGCCCGTCTAAGCTTCACCTAGGTGCTTAAGTGCTAAACCCTTGCTTACCGTTCCATTAACGCCTAATGTCTTTTAGAATCTTGAAATTAATCAATTATTTTTAATATTGGGTGTGGTGTCATGTGCTAAAGTCTTATTAGGGGGAGGGAATAAGTGGGATGGATGGGATTGTGGGATGAGGGTTGACTAAGCGCTGGTTTGATATTGTTGTGCTTTGAAAAAAAAATTATTTCTGCTGTGGTGTAAGAATAAGCTCATTTTTGCTGTTTCACGTTTTCAGTTTTTTTTCACCTAAAATTATGAAAATAAGCTGTTTTTAAGTGTTTACCAAGCATATTTTTTAGCTCAGCTTTTTTTATACCCATTTTTTATAAAAGCGCCTCAGTATCAAACCAGTACTAATTCAAACACTCTCAATAAAATTGGACCCCAACTGAAGTCAATCAGACGTTACAAATATTTCAAAAGTGCTTGTCCTAAATTTTGGCTTCAGGATAAAGTCCTTGTGAAATAAGTCACTTTGTTGCTTCTTAGCCGCCTATCCTCAGTTGACTGTCACTAAAGACAGCACTTCCGACGACTTCTGACGTCTTCAAAGAAAACAGAACCACAGAAACACCACTTGCAGAATAATCCTCTAATTTTTTTTTCTCCCTATTATTTGAATCAACCTCCTCTCTGGATCTCTGTGTCTAGAGCACAAAGACAAGAAAATCCGAGCTGTTGCAAAAAACGATTCGCGCCCTTAATTTGTGTAAGTTGGACCAATGAGATAGGCTAATGAGAACCGCAATATTTAAAATGAGTCTGTTGGATCTCCTGATCCTTAACCCCAGACACATAAATCTTAAGAGGATCTCAATTCCTATTATTTAACTTCGTATGAACAAATGATTTCCTATTTACGTCAAAATCCAAACAAATTAATATTGGTAATGGTGCAACAATTTGCTCATTCGTCGAGCCAGTCCAGATCGAAATGTTTCTCCACCACCTGAACATGAAGCTCCGGCAATGCCTTCTCTGCGTCTCTCCACATGCAAGAAATATCCTCGTCGCACACTACACGGCGCAGAGACTGTAACGTTGCAGCGGATTTCGGTATATTGCTAATTTGTGAACATTCCCTCATTTCAATCTTTTCCAAACTTGCTAACTTACCAATGTCCATGGGAAGGCATCTCAAATTTACACATTGGGAAATGTCAATGTACTTCAAGCGAAGTAACTCGCAAATGCTGGCCGGAAGCGTCTGCAGTGCCGGACACGCATATAGCCTTAGGATCTGTAGAGAGTGCAGCTTTCCCAAATCAGCTGGGAGGTGGTATAGGCTGTGGCAGTTGGTTACGCTCAAGTTCTTGAGAGAAGGCATTGCGCAAATGCACAAAGGCAGCTGGAATAAGTCATCGCAATGATCGATGGTGAGCTCTGTGAGCCGAGGAAAGGCTGATTGATCAAGGCTATTACTGATCTTGCATAGGATTATATAGATTTTCCTCAGATTTTTCAGGGGGATGGTAGATAACTGAGGGACAAATACTTTTTCGAGCCAGAGGCTTCTCAAGTTGGTTAAGTTTGAGAAGACTGAAAAGCCATTTAGGATGCAATTTGACGTACTGTAATTCATGATTATCAATGCCCTCAACTTTGGCATGCTTTCAATGAAAGGAGGAAGAAGGTACTCCTCG
Source organism: Pyrus communis (assembly GCF_963583255.1). Classification (NCBI taxonomy): domain Eukaryota; kingdom Viridiplantae; phylum Streptophyta; class Magnoliopsida; order Rosales; family Rosaceae; genus Pyrus; species Pyrus communis. Next base: position 2,455,074 of record NC_084817.1, read on the forward strand.
TCCGATGAAAAATTCAAAATCAGCACTTCACATTTGGGAAACTCCATCTGGAACCAGTCCATCTCTTTCATTTCACCTGCATTATCAAGGGATGAATCGGTTTGAATCAGCACCAAAGAGTAAACATAACAAATAACCTCATAATCAATAATGCAATTACTGAGGCACGTTAATACCGGTATGAACTGATACAATCTTCGCGTGAAATGGCTGATCTGAACCCCTCTCCCATTCTCTTGGAAGTTCAGTCTCTCTTCTTGGCATAAGCAATCGACTGCGTTCGTTCACGCTGCCATCATTGCTCAAATGAAGAGCAAGGTCCCGCAGCACATCATGTTGTGTAACAGATATGTCATAGCAACTGCTATATATGTCTCCAACTCTGCAACATTAATATAATCAAAGGGTTCAAAACAGAAACTAATCACACTGAAGTAAAAGAAATCAAGTACCGAACTTTAAGCATCGTACCGTGCATCTTTCACTAGGGTGAGGAGATTTTTGTTCGAAAGCTCGACAAGAATAGCAAAAGCTTCTTCTTCGTCGATGCCATGTATTTCAACCCACATATTGGTAAGGACATCAAGAGGGATCTTCTTGTCTTCTGGAAACGCACCCAAATCCAAGAAACATGATTTAACATTTTTGGATAAGCAGTCGAGACTCGTTGCCATACGTTTAAGTAGATTGTTCTCATGGGACTCACAAAAAGCTTCCCCTTTCGACAACTTGCTCCTTGCATTTGCCCAACACAATTCAGGCTGGTCCTTCAGTGAAGCTCCAATCACTTTGAGAGCCAAAGGAAGCCGCTTGCACTCGTTAACAATCTAAAGTTCAAGAAAACAATCAGTTGCCGATCTAAAGAAACACAAAATAACCCATTTTGATTAGCTGAAAATGGAGATTGGAGACTTATGACTATGTTTAGCAGTAGAACTTAGAAAGTGATTATGCATTATAGAATCACTTTTTAGAGCTTTTCAAAGAAGCAATTGTATTCTAGCAAAAGTGCTTATGAGCGGAAAGAATTGCAAACGGGCACTAAGATAGTACCTGCTTGACCAAATTTTTATCAGCAGCCGGGGGAATCGACTTTTGGCCAAAAGCAGAGTGACAAAACAGAGAGAGTGCTTCTTCTTCCCTCAACAACTCAACATCATAAGTGGCATCGAGAACGTTTGGAAATTTGAAACGTGAGACCACAAGAAACTTGCAGCCCGGGATCTTAAAGAGCAGCGGCTCAAGCACTGCCAGTGACCACACATCATCCAAAACCACCAGAGTTTTCGTTGTGGTTATCCATTCATATTGCAAGTTCCATTGGGGAAGCACAGAATTGGGACTGAGAATTTGGTTCCCCATGATGAACTGCACAATCTTGGCCTTCAACTGGTTCACATCTGGAGACTGTGATACTGTGAGGAACAGAATTCTCTCACTGAAATAAGCTGCATTCGAACGGCGATGAACACAAAACAGAGTCAGTGTTTGATTCTAAAGAACTCAAATTCTAGAGAACCCATTAAAGAAAATTCAAGTTCTATAAAACCCATTAAAGAACATTCTCAAAAGAAGCAAAACAAAGCAGATTTTTGAAAATTCATCTAAAAACGCTTTTGACAACAATTGGCGAAAAAGCGATTATATCATCTGAAAAGCACTTGAATTTTCAATACGAATTTCAACTTGTTTGTCATAAAATAAAAGCACTTCTAGCAAAATCGATTATGATCAGAAGTACGCAATCCGAAAAAGGCACTCAGTTACTTACATCTAACTTGATCATCCTTGCAAAGTTCTCTAGCGAGAGTGGTTTTCCCAGAGCCACCAATCCCACAAATTCCAACGACCCTCAAATCCTCCCTCCCAAAAATCATTCCCTTCACCGTCTTCATCCCCACCCCCAATCCCAACACCACCGAACTGCTCACCTCCCACTTCATCTGCCCTTCCTCCTCCACCCTCCTCACAGCTTCCTCCATCCACCCGCTACCGACACCCCCGCTCCCGCAAGTCCCAATCTTTAAGGTCCCAAGCCGCTGTTCCAGCATCTGGTTCGACCAATCAAGCCGGTCGAACCGCTGATCCATCCCCGCCCTAATGTGGTGGACGTCGGCCAAAATATGGAGCTGTAATGGGCCCTGAAGAAATCTGGACACTGTCTTCTCCAAAGCCTCCATCTTTTTCGCCAATCGGACGTGCCTGTAAAAGTTCCAGCGCGGTGTCGAGAGGATTTTTTGGACCAGTTCGAGGCCCTTCTGGAGAACTTCCGACATGCGGTCGAGCTGGAATTGCCGTTCGGCCGGTAGCTCGACGCCGGAGTACTTAATTTCTTGGATTATGGGGAGGAGCTGCTCGACTGAGGTTTTGAGTTCCTCGGCGATTCCTCTGCTGTTGCATGACTTGCGGGAGAGGGCGATTAAATTTTTCAGGAGCTCCGTCGTGATCTCGCCGACGAAGAAGTCCGTCACAGCCATTGTTGGTGGTGGTGGGAGCTGTGCGCCTATTGCGGGTGAAATGCTTTTTCTTGTTATGGATAGCGCGTTTCCACGATGCTTCTCAGTTATGCTCTCTGCTTTCTAAGACTTTAATCCCTTTCTTTGATATAATTTGTGACATGTGCTAATCAGTCAACAAATTATTCAAAGATATGATTTTTTAGCCATACGCCATCCCCTTTTATTTTGGGATGTGATATTCACACATCATTTTTTACTTCTCACAATTTTTTTAATTTTTAACCTTTAGATCAGATAAATTAAAAAATATGAAAAAACATAAATTAACAAAAGATGTGTGATAAGTAAAGTGAGGAGGAGTTGGATTCTCATATGAAGGATTAATGTCTTTAATCAAAAGAGTTTTAACTAAAAGTCCACAGTACTGTTCACTTTAACGAAAAACCACATTTTTACACTAAAAAGTCAATCCTGTACTATTCACTTTACCCTTTATTTTGTCCTTATCATTAAAACTCAAAGTTTTCAAGTCATTTTCATTAGTTTTCATTTTAATCAATTGAGTTACATATTATTTGTTATCACAACAAAACCACGTGTATTTTGATGATCTTATATAACCCCACGAACTTACTCATTTGTGAGGTCATCTCTAACCAAATGGGATAAGCATAGCCTTGTCTAGAATTATAGGCATGCAAAAAATTTATTTTTAAATGAACAGTGTCAGACCATATTCATATATCATCTTTAACCGAATTTTAAGTTTGTAATAATTTATCAGACATTCTATCTGTTTAATGTCTCATTTCGTCCTTTGTCAATACTTGATGTCATTTGTTCAAACTCGGATGAAGCTGTTTTTTCATCGGGACTTGACGTACGAGTCCAAAGGCCTCCACTTGATTGACAATACCCTTGACACTCTCTTTAGAGGCCCACCTATAACTATAAACCTTGCAAATAACTTCATCTTCTTTTAGGGTCCAACCCCTTCCCTTGGTTGAAAATATAACCATTTGAAACAAAACAATGAAAATGTAATTTAGATTATTGGAAATGGCAAGAGAGGTGTATGTCTGAAAAGAGTTTGAGGTGAATAGAATGTGAAATTTGGATTAAAATGAGGTAAGATAGTATGTAAGGGTAAAAAGAAAGTGAGAAATGACGTACAAATGGGATAGGTATTTATAGGAAAGAAAAAAAGAATTTTTTTTTTTATGTTTTTAAATTTCACCTAAAAAAAAAAAAAAGAGGGAATTCTAGCAACTAATTGACGTTAGCTAGCTGTTACCAGCCCAACTACCGGATGCTTTTATGTCCAGTCATAAAATTTGAATCAATTATTGTAACATGGCAGCTCGGCCCCGTAGGTAACGGGCTGGGAGAGAGGCTGTAGTTAGCTAGCATGATGCCCTTTTGGCCAAATAATAGCATGTTGGGCTCCATAGATTTATAGCCTAACCATCCATTGGAGATAGATTTTTGGACAAATCAAGCTATTTTTTGGCTTGTAGACCTTTAGCAATCTTCATTGGAGATGGATTGAACTCCTTTGATATATCAGTTTGTTATGAGAAGGACTTATAGAAAATCGAGTTCAGCGTGGCATCATGTTCTAATAAAACGACATATATAGGGTTTTAAACACATGCATGGACGAGACGTAGGTGTGAACTCCTTCTAAACGAATTGCTCTCCGTTGTTATGTTAAGACTTACAATTTTGGTGATTAATAGAATCTATGCTTCTATATATGGTAAGTAGCCTTTGCATTCATCGCGAGTGACACTAAAGAGAAACTTTTTGTCCCAGTGTCACTGCAAGATAAATATAGTGACACCGGAGACTATACCTATTTTAAAAACATGAAGCCTACAATTGGTGATTAGCTTAACGTTTTGGTTTATTTCTTTTGACCTATTATTACAACAAAATTCCTTAAATTATTCAAAGGTAGGTTTGTTAGCTATATGCCATCACTTTCATGTTCCTTAATTTATTTATACAAGCGATATTGAATAGTGGATGAGGAGAGTCAAATTTTTGTTGCGATGATAAATATTCTTGATAAAGTGAACTACATAATCGCCATTTATGCAGTTTAATTGGAATAAAAATTTGTGTAGAATGGTAAAACCACATATCCTTTGATGGTCTTAATTGACCCACTAATCTCTCTCAGTTTGTGAGTTGCTTTGATATATCACTCCTTATCTTCTTTAGACTTACAATTTTGGTATTAAAAGAATCTTTACTTCTATATATATGGTCATCTTTGCATTTTCATAGTGAGTGACATTAAAGAAATGTGTGTCCCAGGATCACTATCGAGAGAGAGAGAGAGAGGGGGCAGCGACACGGGAGCCGGGAGATACTTATGTGAATTTCGTGATCGTAACTGTTCATCGTATATCATGTGGTTATAAATCATTTCAAAATTACATATAAATAGTACCTAATAAAAACTGACCATACAATGTACGATGAAATGTCACGATCACTAGATCTCTAGGATCCTTAAAAAAAGAAGGGTTGTGATTTTCACACATCCTTAACTACTTTTCCCATACCCCTCTGTATTTTTTAATACTTAATTGGTATCCTACTATTTAATCTTCTATATATACCCCTCCTTATTTAATCTTTCAGTAATTACCTATAAAAAGTAAGAAGGGTATATATGGAAAATTAAACAGTAGGATGTCAATTAAGTATTAAAAAATAAGAAAGGATGTGGAAAAAAGTAGTTAAGTGTGAAAATCATAACCCAAAAAGAACCCTCGCTGGATCATTTTACTTTGTACAAACACGAACCCGACAATTGGTGATTAGCTTGACATTTTGGTTTATTTTGATTTGACCTATTCTTAATGATCGGCTCCCTCACCAATATGCTAGTTATGCAATGCATATGGACCCCTATACCCTAATGCAAACACAAAGACTTCCAAGTCAATGAATATATCACTTCCATTGCCTTTTGACGTTGACGTGGTGCTGGGAAAGATGCGATGATGAAGGTGCTTGATTACTTTTTTACTCTGCCAATTGTATATGTACGTTTGTACGACTGTCGTATTTTTCTCCATTGCTTGACGACTTTCTAGATTGAAACCAGAGTGTAATTTGACTGCCAATACCATACTTCCAAGTTCTGAGAAAGGACAGTATGGTCATTTTGGTGGTCAACGAGAATCACCATTGTTATTTGTTGGGTCAGGGTGGAGGAAACTTTGTCTCCATCATTGAAAACTGGTGGTATGCTTGCAGCTGAGATGGCTTCCATTGCATTATTGAACGCTGGTGGCATGGTGCAGCAGACAAAGGCAATGGCAGGAGCAGCACAGCCATATATCCTACGAAATGATGGACATATTGGACACTGACATGCTGAAACAACAAATTGAGCTGCGAGAAGCTTGTTTGATATTGTTGTGTCTTAAAAAAAAAAATGTTTTTGTTGTGCGGTAAGAATAAGCAGCTGTGAAATAAAGTAACAGAGTATTTGGTAAAACTTTTTGTAAAAGTGCTTTTGAAAAATAAAAGTAGTATTATAGTATTTAGTATACTTTTATGTAAAATAGTTGTGACTGTGTAAAATGACCAAAAAATGTATAATACTAGATATGTCATTAATTTAATTTTCTTAAGTCTTCCCCCTTTATTTTCTCTATCTGCATCGAAAAATCTCTCCCACTACCCCACTATTGAACCAGACTTTCCAAAAACCAAAAACATCTCTCTAGAAGTCTCCCCCACAACCCCAATTTTCTAAGTTTTTATTTTTTTTGCTCCGTCTTCTTCTTTTCCATTTTCTGCTCCGTTCCTCAATCTCTCTTACATGTCATTTGATATGCAATACATACATGATCTAGCTGCTTGAGGAGTTCATTATATATACATCGAGCATGACCAATGCTCCAGGATGTTGGTTTCTTTCTTCTTCCAGGACTAATCATTTTTTCTTTTTGAAACTGTATAGTATGAATTTGATCATACGAAGTAGTTTCCTATATTTAATTTTGGGTATTTGGAATAATTGAGTTTTGGTGTCCGTCTAGGCAATTTGGGCTCTCCTAATTTGCAAAAATACGAAGCTCAGTCACTTGTAAGCAATGCAATCTGGGAAATCTGGGCAAATTTGCGATGCCAAAACCAAATCTAGTCCTCGTCGAAAAAAGTGGTGGTATTTCTCGGCACGATTTTGTTGGCATGGGAGTGAAAGAAGATGGACAAGAGATGGGAGGAAGGATAAAGAGAGAAACAATGTCCTAGGGTATGGAATCCAATGTCGATAATAGTGATTGTTGAAGCTGGGAGTGAATAGCGTTGTGGTGGGATCGACGAGGATGACCTCCCAATTGAAGTCGGCGACGTTTTCCACTTGGTATTATCTGTAATTATTTAATTGTTTAAGGTCATTTTGGGTGTTTGAAAGTTTCATTAAAGGGCTCAGCGCCTATTGCAAATTAGGTTTGCGCAGAAGTTTGTGGAAGCAAAAAACGCCAATTTTTTAAAGCTAGCTTTTGCTGCTTTGAACTTTCAGTTTTTTTCATCCAAAACTGTAAAAAAAAACTGAAGTTGAATGTTTACCAAACACTCCCAACTTTTTTTTATACCCTTTTTTTTTTTAAATCATCTCAGTATCAAACCAGTACTAAGAGCAAGAAGACAAGCCAACTTCCTTTGTCACCCCTAGTTGCTTTTGTTTTCGAAAAGCAATAGAGGTAACTTCGAATGACAGGTTAAGTGTGATTGATGAGCAAAGAAGAAACGCGCTTATGTTTCAACCCAATGAGAACGATATTCAACAAGTACCTAAACAACAATAGACTTCTCCCTATGTCGACACGTCTAAGGTATGGAGTAGGATTCTCTCATCTCTTTTTTTTCTTCATTTTCCCTCCCTTCCTATTTGAATGGTTATGATTAAGCTACGTTAACATCTTGTATTAATTTTTTATAAAAACAAAATTAAAAAAAAAAAAAAAAAAAGACAAAATAGATAATGTGAGAGGAAGGAATGGAAGAGAATGGAAGGGGATGACAAAAGATGAGAGAAGAGAAGCGGAAACGAAAAAGATGTTTTTATAACAAAGTTGTTGATTGATGGTAGAGAAGATAGGGTGATAAAAAGAAAAGGCCAAATAGATAACGTGAGAGGAGGGGATGAAAGAGGATGGAGGGGGATGGGAAAATGAAGGAAGAGAAGCGGAAATGAAAAAGATGTTTTGATAACAAAGTTGTTGATTGATGGTAGAGAAGATAGGGTGATCCTTATCCTCCCTATTCTAGGGATGGGAGGAATGGGAAAGACAAGTCTGACCCAACTAGCTCATAATGATGCCAATGTTGAATCCTGTTTTGATAAGAAAATATTGGTTTGCGGATGAGATTAAGATTGCCAAGCCATAAACAGTGATAACACACCTAGTTCAAACTATCAGGTGAGCCACGTCTTGGAATCTATGTCAACATCCATTGACGGCAAGAGGTTTCTCATTGTCCCACATGCCGGGCGGACCTATAACCCTGAAAAGTGGGACCAATTACTTTGTAGACATCGAAATTTCGGAATTTTTCGTGTTTACATACTTATTCAAAGTGGTGTTAAAATTCTCCCTTGCATCTTTGTTACTCTTACTCTTTTGCTATTGATAATTCTGGGAGAGTTAAGTAAAGACTATTGTTTTTAATCTTCAATCACATCGTGTTTTTTTGCTAGGCAAGTAAACGAGTCTTAAGGCATTTGAAGATATTAGTAAAAAAATGGTAGAGCGAGAAATATAAAGATTTGCCTCTCACCGTAAAAGATTTAGGCAGTCTCACGTACAACAAGGGAGTGAATGACTATGTGTCTGGAATAGTAAGATATGGAATTGAAAAGAGATGGAGCGAAAAGTTTTCCAACCACTATTACCATGTTATTATGATTTGGTCCCAATAGTCAAATAATGTCTTTCATGTTGTGCTAGTTTACTTAAAGATCATGAGTTTGACAGAGGTAATTTAGCTAATATATGGATGGCGCAAGATTATCTTAATTCAAAATAGACTAAATATAAGACAGAAATTGGTCAGGCAATTTTTCCTAACCTAGTAGCATGGTCTTTTCAAGATTTAAAGAAAGTGTTAGTGGTAAAATTATAGGTTGCAAAATGCATGATATTATTCATGACTTTGTGCAATCTCTCACCTAGAACGAATGTTTGATCATCAATGTTGAGGGTGTTGGCAATGAAATAGAGGTTTTAGGTGAAAAGGTTCGCCATTTGACCGTGTTAATGGCAATGCACAATTGCCGACTTTCACCTTCTAATACTTATTACAATTGCAAAAATCTCCGTACCCTCAACTTTCATTTTTATAACTGAAATGTTGTAGGACATTAAATTTAGGTAGAAGTTTGATCAATGAAGTCCCGAAAAAGATTTGCGAATTGGTACATTCGAGGTACCTTGATTTTTGAGAGAATTATAACTTGAATATATTACTGGACAATAGCTGTGAGTTGTACAATTTCTATACCTTGTGCCTTTCTGGCTTTTGATCGCTGTCCTAATCTGGAAATACTTGCCAAAAGGATTCTGAAATTTCGATCATGCTATGCTTTTCCTCCTTACGAATTAGTCTCTGTTTTCTCCTGGTAATATCACCGAGCTCTATGTTATTTAGAAATTACGTTGCATCAAATGTGGCTATATATATCTTTTCAGACGATCTTCGAACAAGATTGATGTCGCTTTTACATAACTTTTCATCACTACGTGTAGGCACACTGCTATCCTATGTAACCAAATTCGATATCGAATGTCCATGGCGAAGGATTCGAGTGACAGTCTGTTTTGTAGCAGAGCAGGGAACTGATGAGCAGGTAATTGAGCTCTATCTAATTAAGATATTTATGTATGAGGTCCAGATATTATCACATTTGTTTAATTTGCATATTTTTCTTCTTCTTCTTCTTCTATATTTCTTCAGATGTTTTCATGTTTAATTATGATGATTTAACCTCACCTGCATGCAAGATGGCCGTGTGAAAAGTTGTGATCGATGAACCATCAAGGAAAATTATCGTGCATTCATCTGACTGATTGATGACAATTTTACGTAACTAATCATCAGTATGTGTAACTACTCCTACGATACGAAATTCGATATCGAATTTCCAGGCCACGGGCAGGATTTTCTTATCTTGGTTGCGGAAGCTTTTTGCAGCAGTGTCAGTTGAATTCACCTTCAAATTTTATCAAGACACCAAAAGTTTCTCGTGAGGTTTGGTATTTGGCTTTAATCTACATAATTTAGTTGTTTTTTGGACAATTTAATTCTAAGGACAATGCCTTAGAGTTGTTGCTGAATCGGGAATCCATCTATGGTTTCAGGGATTCTATCGAAGCAAGAAGCTTGATCTTGACCATCAACTTCCCCCTACTGGATTTTCAAGTGAAATTTTGATCATATTCACCGATGCCATGAGAACTTGCAGGCATGGGAAAGTAATTCCTTAAAGCTGCTGTTAATGATACTAGATCCTTCATGGCCATTTTTCAACAGGTCAAATACAATCATGTGAACAAAGCAACACTGCAAAACTCAAAAAATAAAAATACGCTTAGAAAATTACGATTAAAATTTAATAAATATTACATCTATTAAAAACAATAGTTCGAACTCACAATATAACAAAGTACTCGTGTTCATCAAATTCATTCACCGTATATAATGATTAAAACATAATTACAACAATACATGATTCAATTCTCAATTAAAATAGGATGTGTTCTATGTAGATCCTGCAATCGGCACTCGGCACTGCAGTCGCCAGTCAGCACGGGCTAAAGAAAGAGCTACATAGGAGGGTTGGAGGTTCCATACATGATTGCAGATTTTCTTTTGGAGGATAGTCATACTTTGTAATTTTGATGCGTGGTACTCTTTTCTCAAATTTCCAGCCATGGCTCTGTTGAACTTGTATATACAGCCAAGAACAAGGTCAAGTTGCAGTAATCAGTCAAGTAAAGTACAAACCCTTTTGCATATAAAACATTGCAATTTCATTAACCTGATGAACCTCCATTCGAAGTAGCCATGGATGCTGCAAACCGATTTCTGCGTACTGGGACTCTTGTCCCCTCTGTCAGATTATTATGAACTCTAACCAAGAATAGGACTTAGTTCCGTACAAAGCATACAACTGTGAGAGCAGATCTCACAATATATATAGGCATATATCTCTCCTTATCCAATAAGAATTCCCTATTAAAATCCTTGTAGAAAACAACTTATGTTATCCAATCCATATCAGTTTAAATGTTATAACAAAATCCTTCACAAACAAGGGATTTGCACACAGCTTCTCATAAGGCTTTCCTATTCCAATTGGACTTAATCATTCATTGTCAAAATATCCAATCTCATGTTCATATTCTTACGGGCTCAAGGCAAGGAGGCTGAAAAGTGTACTTGCAGGGCAAGTGGGCAACTCCTCCTGCATCTTATGATTTCATCATTCACACCCAAGTTTTCTTACAATTCTAAATGAAAACGTGCATTAGGCCTAACTTATTTGGGCTCTTTGTACTAAACAGGCCCATATTTCTCATTCCAATTTTGTAGCTCAGTATTATCTTTGTTATTAATCTTGGAACCGCGTACAGCTGCAGAACCTGCTTTATTGTCTTGCTATCTCCTTATTTTTATCTCTCGGACTCTTACACTCGTCGCGTTGTATGCTAGAATCTATCCAATATGAGAATCGCGATAAAGTTAAAAATTTTTTTTAAGGGTTTTGTTGATTGAGATGTTTTGGATGTGTTCTGGTTCAAATTTTAATTGAAGTCGAAAGAAAGCTTTGAGTTTATATGGAGATGTTTTCAATTTTTGTTGTTGGTGTATTCGGTTTAAGCATCTGACACGGTTTCTCTCTAGTCCTTTGGTTTAGCGAGTGAAACAGTTATCTGACATTGTGATATATTCTGTATCGGGCATAAACTATTAAGGATAGTTTATCTTGATTTTCTGTTGTAATTAGTCATTGGACAGTTAGTTTGTTATTGGACAGTTATAGGTTAGATTTTGATGAGCTGTCAAACTATCGCTCTCTGTATAAATATCTCTGTACTCTAATTATTCAATGAAATGAAATACTTTCCTAATATGGTATCACTAGCCTTTGTCTATCGACTTCTCTCTCTTCAATCAAATCCCTCTCGCTTCCCACTGCGATCTTTCTCGTCTTTGATTTTTTTATCGATTTCTCGATCGTGTTTGATCTCTTCGAGCTTCTCTCATCAATTCAGCCATGGCGTCTCCTTTGTCGGAATCGACTTCTCCAGTTCATCCCCTTTCGACTTCTTCATCAAACCTTAATTTTTCCAGTTCTGCCTCCTTCACGATCCAAAACATCAGATCTATGGTACCAATCGAGCTCACCACTACAAATTACTTAACCTGGAGTGCTCTCTTTGCACCAATCTTTCGTTGCTATAATCTTACCGGTCTCATTGATGGATCTATGGCGGCGCCGCCTCAATTTCTCCTTGATTCTTCCGGCAATCGCACTTTGAACCCTGCCTATGTTTCTTGGTATGAGAATGATCAAAATATTCTCATCTGGATCAACTCCACACTTTCTGAATCCCTAATTCCCTATACCATTGGTGTTAATTCCTCTCGAGAGCTATGGTTTAAGCTTGAATCGAGCCTTGCAGCGGCCTCTCAATCTCACATTCATGAACTCCGATCTCATCTTCGTAGCATTTCAAAAGGTGATTCCACTACTGCTACTTATCTTCAACAAATTGAAGAGATCGCTGATGCTCTTGCCAACGCCGGAGCTCCAGTTGAAGACTTTGATCTAATTTCTGTAACACTTCATAGCCTGCTGCCGGAGTATGATGCATTTGTTGATGCGATCCAATTCCGTCTCGGTTCTACAACACTTGATGAGCTACATGGATTACTTCTGAGCAAAGACATTCAGCTTGCAACTCGCAAGAAAGCTACTACATCCTCTGGTGTTTTTCAGGCCTTCAATTCGAATCTTGCATCATCATCTGGCATTCTACATACACCGACTTCTAATTCTGGCTCTCTCGCCTTTCTTGCTTAGAATTCATCTCAGTTTAACCAGTATCAAGCCCGTTCTCAAGATCGTAATCAGTCAAACCCTAGGCATTTTCAAAATAAAGGCAATTTCTCCGGCTATCGTTGACACGCCCCGACCCCGATATTTCCCGAATACCGGGATAGGCACATGCTGGCCGACACCCGAGGGTGACGAAAGCCATTTATTTAGTACAAATGCTGAAAACAAGGGATAAATAAGGCTTATAAATATAAAAGAATAATGAATATGCAAATAAGGACCGTGTTCAGAGCACACCTCTAATCTAGAACACTAAAGAAAATAATAGAAAATTGAATGAAACCAAGGAGTGGGTCATACACCGAGAGGACTCGAAGATGCCGATGCGGAAGTGCCTAAACGTCGGGATTGTATGCCTCGATTCTAAGTCCTGAAGGGGGCGCAAAACAAACATGAGTGGACCAAGTTGATATATATATATAATAAAACAGTTATCAACATACTAACCCCCAGGTTTTATGAAAACACAAATATAATGATAAACATAGGTTTTCCGAAACCTAGCATGTAGTGCAATGTCTCAAATCATCATTCGCATAAAATAATAATCACTAGTGAATGTCCGATATAACACTTCAGGCCCCATGCCGGCTCCCCGTCTCTGAGCAGACAGTCAGAGGAAAATGCACTTCAGGCCCCTTGCCAGCTCCCCGTCTCTGAGCAGACAGTTAGAGGAAAACACACTCCAGGCCCTATGCCAACACCAAACCGTCGCCCGGGACGGACCGGATCTATCCCTACGTCCCGTAGCGGAAAGGACCACTAGGTAAGTACAAAACCGGTGAACATACATATATTGAAAATCAACTTCATAGTATAAAGTCATCCATCATCTATACTATAAAGAAGTGTTCTAAACATGTTCTAAATATCATATCGTCATCCATCAGATATTCTATAAGAACATGGGTTATAGGAAAAATAGTAATAATTCAAACTAGCCTCAGTAAACATGTTATCTCAAAACGTTTCATAAAACATAATCATCAAATCATGCTTTTCATGTATGCATTTATACTATCAAAACATGCATTTTTAGAAGGGGTCCACTCACAGTACTTAGCTGCCGAAGAGCCATGCAACTAGCGAAGACGGAAACGCCACAATTAAACGCCCCTAAGCACATAAATGGTACATTTAGTCAAACTCTACTCAAATGAATGAATTTGGGAAAACGGACATCGGAAACGGGTTCAGAACGTCGAAATTAGCCTAGGAGGGGTCTCGCACGAAAACCCAAAAAGTCAACGGTCAAAGTCAACGTTGACCATTGACCGGGTCAACGGGTCACGGGTTAACTGGTCATGGGTCAGGGTCACGGGTTTGGGCTTTAGGGTTTTGGGTTAGGGTAATTGGGTTTAGGTTTTAGGTGGGTTGGGTTTGGGTTAGAAGGAAAGTGGGTTTGGGTTTGAAACCTCATAGCCCAAAGGCCTTTAAAACAAAATAAAAATAAAAAGGAAAAGGTTTTGGGTTTTGCGCCAGAGACCAAACAGGCCTAAGGCCCGTGTGAGGGTGGAGAACGGCCCGAAGGCCTGGGTGCGCCGGAGAAGGACGCCGGAACTCGGCCGGAAAATTCCCAAGCTCCGTTGGAGCTCAAAACTCAACCAAAACATGTCATTTAATATACCAAAATGAAGCCCCGAAGGTAAGGAATCGAAATATACCCTTGGTTCTCGTCATTGTGGCCGGAGTTGGCCGGAAAACAGCCTGGAAGCCACGGGTGTCCGCCGGAACTGGGTAAAAGTCAAACGAGCATAACTTCTTCAATACTCAATGAAATTGAGTGAAACAAAAAGGAAAGTTGTAGTACTCAGCGAGACGAAGAGATTGATACCTCGCACGCCGGCCAAATCGCCGGTATTTGGCCGGAAATTTCCTCGAAAGGGGCGGTGCTCGCCGGAAAATTGGGTGTGCACTCACCCGTGCCAAAAACACTCCAAAACCTTGGAATTCAAGAACCCAAACCCAATAACCACATCTAGGAAAAGTCTAACATAAGAAAAGAAGAAGAAAAAGGGCTTACCCAATCGGAAAACAACCAAAACTCGCCGGAGGTGTTCGTGTCCTCCCGGCGCCGCGAGCAGGGGAAAGAGAGAGAGAGAGAGAGAGATGCAGTTGAATGGCGATGATGGTGATGATTTCCTCGAGTAGGTGTAGTTGTGGGTGTGTGTGTGTGTGTGTGTGTGTGTTGTCACGGGGAAGAAGAAGAGAAGAATGGAGGAGTTTTCAAAAAGAAAGGAAAAAGGTGCAGACAACGAAAGAAAAGAAGGAAAGAAGAAAAAAAGAAAAAGAAGAAAGAAGAGAGGAGGGACACGGCAGGGGGGACAAAACAGGGGGTGGGCCCCTTGGGCTCACCAATTAAGGTTTAAAAAACAATTTTAAAAAGGAAGGTATCCCCAAACTTAGTGAAAATACAAAAATACCCATTTTCTTCAATAAATCCCAGGACGGGTTATTACAATCGTGGTAACAATCAGCGTCATAATTACAATCGCTATACTTATAGGAATAATCGTGGAGGTCGCTTGGGTTCTAATTTCAGTGGAAAAAGAACCACTTATCAAATCTGTCATCAATATGATCATGAAGCATCTAATTGTCCTCACCATATAAATCCTTTGTTTGGCAATCGACATTCTCAGATGGCTATGTGTGCTAATCCTTCACAGACTGCTTCTCCTTATTGGCTTCTTGATTCCGGAGCTAGTTCACATATGACAAGTTCTATGGCGAATCTTCAACAACCATACACAGGCCCTGAACAAGTCTACATTGGTGATGGCAAAAGTTTGGCTATATCTAATTCTGATTCTTCCCCTATATCTACTCCTCATCATCGCTTTGTTTTGCATGATGTGTTACATGTGCCTAATTTAAAGTAAGATTTACTCTCTATAAATAAATTTACCCTTGATAATTGGTGTTCAATTAATCTATATCATTTTCACTTCCCTGTGAAGGATCTTACTTCGGAGATGACGTTTTTTAAAGGACCTATACAAAATGGGTTTTATTCATTCACTGCATCTGTCAATGATGGCTCGCATAAGCTTTTTGCAGCCATTGTCAAAGCTTCTCCAGAGATTTGGCATCAAAGATTGGGTCATCCCTTTTTCAAAGTTTTACATAAACTTGTTTCTAAGTCTAGTATTCCTCTCACTACTAGTATAAATAAAACCTTCTGTTCAGATTGTGTATTGGGTAAAAGTTCAAAATTGCCATTTGTATCAGCTTTTAGTGTTACAACCAGACCTTTGGAACTTTTACATGCAGATGTTTGGGGTCCAGCTCCACTTCTCTCTGTATCTGGTTATCAGTTTTATCTTCTTATAGGGGATGATTTCACTCGATATAGCTGGTTCTTTCCCATCAAATGTAAATTTGAGGTATTCAAAACCTTTGTTGAATTCAAAGTTCTTGCTGAATCATTGTTAAATAATAAAGTTGTCACTTTACGATTTGATTCTGGAGGTGAATGCCTTAGTTCCTTGTTTCCTCAATATCTTAAAGACAATGGTATTCATCATCAACTCTCATGCCCTCACACACTAGAACAAAATGGTCGTGTGGAGCGCAAACATAGACATTTGGTAGAAGTTGCTCACACACTTTTAGCTGCTTCTTATGTTCCTCATGTTTAATGGGTTGAAGCATTCTCCACAACAGTTTATCTCATAAAAAAATTGCCTACTATATCTAGATCATGTCCTTGGGAACAACTTTTTAGCAAGTCTCCAGATTATACAACACTTAAAGTGTTTGGGTGCAGGTATTTTCCTTGGCTAAAACCCTATGTAGCTTTTAAACTTGAACCCAAAAGTAAGCCATGTGTCTTTCTTGGCTATAGTCTCAATCACAAGGGCTATAGATGTCTTGATATTCACTCCAAAAAGGTTTATATTTCGAGGCATGTCATCGTTGTTGAACTGACCTTCCCATTTCATCAAGTTTCCCCAGTTTCATCATCTTCTTCCTCAGCTTCTACCTTTTCCTCTCCCATACCTTCCACTCTTACCTTCACCAAGCTCCCTGCAGCATCTTATCATTCTTTATCTTTCAACCAACCTGCATCATTTCTTAACTCAACCTCATCATCTCATATTACTACCTCCCCCCACCCTGTCTCTCCTCATTCCCCACACATCTCACCAACCCCTTTCTAAACACTCACCCAATGCAAACAAGATCCAAATATGGCTTTTTTAAACCTAAAGCCTATTCAGCTACCAAACACCCTCTTCCTTCACACATTTCTGCAGATTATCTTCCTGCTACTTATCTCCAAGCTTCCAAACCCCCTCACTGGAGATAGGCTATGCAAGAGGAATTTAATGCACTGGTTAACACATGAACTTGGTCTCTTGTTCCCCCACATCCTTCTCAGAATCTTGTTGGCTGCAAATGGGTGTTCTGAATCAAAAGGAAAGCTGATGGGTGTTCTGAATCAGAAGTTTTAGCGTCTGTTAGGTGAACCTTCTTATATAATTTAGAAAAATGTCAGAAATATTCATCTTGAGGTCATCATCTTGCAGGAAAGGCAACGCTGAAATTTGGTTCAAAAAATAAAAAGCAAATGTCAGATGACTATCAGTAAGTTTACGAAGTTTTATCCTTTTGCTTCTGTTTTACCTGCTTGTTATCACCATCTGAAGTTGCAATGTGTAATAAGTGAACCAAATTTATAGCGGAGACATGCTTTGATAGCTTCTTTTGTTTGTGCATAAGCATGCTAAGTTTTTTAACCTATGCCTTTTGATGTTTAGATTTGTATTTGAGGACCAGATTGAGTTTATCAAGGCATCGGTGATG
This sequence comes from Pyrus communis, assembly GCF_963583255.1. Lineage (NCBI taxonomy): Eukaryota > Viridiplantae > Streptophyta > Magnoliopsida > Rosales > Rosaceae > Pyrus > Pyrus communis. The sequence continues at coordinate 2,472,495 of NC_084817.1, forward strand.
GATGGTGATAAGGTATTTCTATTAATAGCACCAGTTTTGACTTGACACGTTTCTCTGGTATCACAGCACACTTCTCATTTGCTTATTTTGTGGGTACAGCTTGATGATGATGGGGAACCCTCCGAGTTACTTGAGTCGAGGGCGAAATCAGCCTTAGAGAAGCTCCAGGTTGCTGATAGTTTCTTTTTCTTATTTTTTGCTTGTTTATATTTTGCTTGGCTTTTTGCTAAGACGTTTAACTGTGTTTGGTATGACGTATTAGATTGGAAGGCAGCTCTTTGCTAGTCTGGCTTTGTTTTTGTTTTAGGCAGTTGGTTGGTTTTCTGTTCTTTATTTTGGCTTCACTGTTTGGGCTGGTCCGCTGGACCACCCTCTTTGTTTGCCTATTTTCTTTCTCCTATTAAAATTTTCTATTTACCAATAAATTGTTCAGAACGTTTAAAGAAAAAACTGAAAAGAATGAATGAATATCACTAAAAGATGCATACATTATTGAAGCAATAAAGGTTCTTTCAGTGCCAATTTAATTTGTGCCTGTCTTTTATGAATTATGAGTTAACTATATAATTAACCTTTAATTGTATTAAATAATGGAGATTATATTGTTGTATTTTACTAATCATTTATGTTTTTGTTCATTCAGGAGGATAGAAAAACATTACCCATCTACACATACCGTGAATCATTGCTTGATGCTGTTGAAAAACATCAGGTTTTTGTTTAATCTTTTCTGTTACAAATTTATTATTTTTTACTAGAAATGCATTCATTCAAATGCACCGTAGCAGATCATTATCTTGCGCCAAATGGTTATGTGTTTTACTTCACAATAGAAGCCAGAAAGAATTCTAAGAAATATCATATCAACAAATCTCTAAGCATTTTCTTGTATTACATGCCTTTGTCTTCTGGTTTTGTAGGTCCTTGTTATTGTTGGTGAAACCGGTTCTGGAAAAACTACACAGATACCCCAATATCTTCACGAGGCCGGATACACAAAGCGTGGAAAGGTGTAAGCTTTGTTTCTTGCAATTTTATGGTTTTGTGATAGAAATCTGTCTATGTTTATCATGCAAACATTCGACTCTAGTATGATATCATTATTGAAATGGAAGGTAAAACGAGATAGCTCGTTGTCATAAACCTTTTGCCCTTTTTTTACTTATGTGGCTGATAAAACAAAAACAGAATTTTCTTTTTTGGTTTTTGCAACGTTGTATTTTTAATGTCTTTACCTTATGGAGACTCTAACAATCTATTGACTTTCTCAAACTACCTGAAAGGTTTAAAAAATATTATACCATTAAAAAGTTGGACTCATTATTATACTATAACTATCTGATGGTAGTCTTATGGAATCTTCTTCATTTTTCTTTCAGATTGGATGCACACAACCACGGCGAGTTGCTGCTATGAGTGTTGCTGCAAGGGTTTCTCAAGAAATGGGAGTCAAACTTGGGCATGAGGTATCCCCATTTCGTTGAATTGATCATTGTTCATTATGCTAATAACTAATAAGTTAATAACCCGAATGGATTAAAAGAAGCATCAATGACCTGCATTAAAGGTGATGCTCTCTCTGATGTTCTGATGGATGGTACTTATGTTGATGATATGCATTATTCTTTGTTTACAAATTTGAAATGTTTTTCTAGTTTCTTTCTGTTCTGAAAATGTACCCAAAACTAGAAAAAACAATAGAGGTAGTGGCAATCGGACCTCTTTTAACAGAGTGGGTGCTTTTTATGCCATATACAGGTTGGTTATTCAATTCGTTTTGAGGATTGCACATCCGAAAAGACTATTTTGAAATATATGACAGATGGAATGCTGTTGCGAGAATTCCTTGGTGAACCAGATCTGGCTAGCTACAGGTAAGGTAACTTAGTGGCATAATGGTTGAATATTGGTTTTTTTTACTTTGTCTCACCGTTTCTCTGCAATTGTTTCAGTGTCGTGATGGTGGACGAGGCCCATGAGCGAACACTGTCAACTGATATTCTATTTGGATTAGTAAAGGTGAGCAATAACTCTTTCATGTTTTCTAGTCATTTATTTAAAGATATTTTTGTGAAGAGCATTATTCGTTAATGACTGGACCAAACCATCAGTGCTTCCAATCTTTAAGTGACTTTTGTGCACCTTTGTGGGGGATAACTGATTAGTTGACCACGGATGAAGATTTAGTTTTCTTGGCCTTGCATAATTTCTTCTTTTTTAGTGGAAGTATTGTGCATGCTTTTGTAAAACTTAGAGTACTAGGGTTTTCAGCTTTTGGTTGCACACCCATATAATGATGGGTCGCAGTCTATTTATACAATACTTTCAGATTACAAGTAGGGTTTTGAATACCCTATTTACATGGAGAACTTTGAATTCAAAAATACAAAATCACAACAACTTATTTTTGAATTATCCAAAACTGAAACCTAACCTAGCAATCTTATCCTATGAAGAGTTTGTTGCGGAACTTAGTTTGGGATAAGATTGACTTGGTCTAACATCCCCCCGCAAGCTGACAGGTCGAGCAAGGACGGGAAGCTTGGAAACTAACAAGTTGAAGCGTGAAGAAGAGAGACCTTTTGTGAACAAATCGGCAATCTGGTCTTGGGAACAAATAAAATGAACCAAAAGCTGTCCACGCACCACCTTTTCTCGTACATAATGGTAGTCCACTTCTAAGTGTTTCGTCCGTGCATGGAAAACAGGATTGGAAGCCAAAGCAATGGAGGAAACATTATCACACCATATCTGCGGCCGTGGCAGATAGAGATGGAGATCTCGAAACAAACTTCCTAACCATGACAACTCAGCTGCAGTATAGGCAAGCTGCCTATACTCAGCTTCTGTGCTAGATCGTGAGACAGTCTTCTGTTTCTTCGAACTCCAGGAAATCAAATTCGTGCCCAAATAGATACAGAAGCCACCAGTGGAATGACGTGTGTCCGGATTTCCCGCATAATCAGCATCAGAGAAAGCATTTAACCGAACATCACCAGGTTTGTAGACAAGGCCGTGGGCATGTGTGGCCTTTAAATACCGCAAAATCCGCTTAACCGCCATCCAATGTGTAGTCCGAGGCATATGCATGAACTGGCAAACCTGGTTCACAGCATAAGAAAGATCGGGTCTAGTGATCGTCAGGTATTGTAACGCTCCAACAACCGTTCGATATTGTTCTGGATGAGAATAAGGTTCACCATCATACTGACTGAGCTTGTGTCCCGTAGGTACAGGAGTGGATACTGGTTTTACAGCAGTAAACTTGGTGCGCTCTAGCAGATCCAATGCATACTTGGACTGTGTAAGATGCATACTCTCCCCAGAATATGTAACCTCGACACCCAAAAAATAACTTAAAGGACCTAAGTCCTTCATAGAAAACAAAGTGCCGAGCTTCTCTATCAACCATTGCATTTGTTTATCATTATTGCCTGTAAGAAGAATGTCATCCACATAGATAAGTAAAATCAAGTAAACGCCTCGTTGATTAAACACAAACAAGGAATAATCACATAATGATTCTTCAAACCCAAGTTGAAGCAGATAATTCGAGAATCGTCGAAACCAGGCTCTGGGAGCCTGTTTTAATCCATACAAACTTCTCTGCAATTTACACACATAATTAGGATACTGTTGATCAAGAAAACCAGGCGGCTGTTTCATGTACACATCCTCATCCAAATAGCCATGCAAGAATGCATTTTGTACATCCAACTGTCGCACCATCCACTTCTTCGACACGGCAAGACTCAAAACAAGCCGAATGGTGCTGTGTTTCACGACTGGACTAAATGTTTCATTATAATCCACTCCGGATTGCTGATGATAACCGTTAGCCACAAGGCGAGCCTTGTGACATTCAAGAGAACCATCTGCACGTCGCTTGATTTTAAACACCCATTTGTTTGGCAGCAGGTTCATTCCAGGACAATGAGGAACAAGCGTCCATGTTCCACACCTTTGCAAAGCACTGAACTCTTGTGCCATTGCTGCCCTCCATTCTGGATATTTAATAGCCTGACTAAAACAGGACGGCTCAACAAACATGGAGTCAGTGATTGCATGCAACGCATATTTGGGATTTGGCTTGTGAATCCCAGTTTTTGACCGTGTTGTTATTGAGTGGGGAAGATGAGTCTCTGGAATGAAAGATGACGTTGTAGATACAATTGATGAAGGAGAAGGATTCTGAGAACTTTGCACGGATGGAATGTGAACCAAGTCTTGCTCATGGGTGGGACCTATTGTGGAACTAGGTTGAGGTGTCCTATTTACACTAGGGATGGTAGTGAGAGGTGCATTAGGATTAAGGTCCAAATCTGAAACAGGTTGTTGCGGAGTAAAAGTTGGCGTGATATGCGGCTGTTCACTAGACACCAAGTTTGACTCAAGTGGGTTGTTGAGGCTAGGGTGAGATTCGACAAGATTGGGTGAAGATATGGAAGGTACCAAAGTAGGTGAGGGTGTTGTGGTTAAAATCAAATTAGGGTAAAGAGATGTACCTGTGATAGGGACGTCTTCCTTGGGAGATGCAAGTTCCTTGAAAGGAAAGGAATCCTCATCAAATAAAACATGGCGAGACACGTAAATGCGTCTCGTGGAGAAGTCCAAGCACTTGTATCCTTCATGATTCAGTGAGTATCCTAAGAAAACACATGGTTTGGATTTTGGTTGAAGTTTATGCCGTGTATAAGGAGTCAACAATGGAAAACATTTTGAACCAAACACTTTAAATGCCTCATATTTTGGACTCTTTTGAAACAATTTTTCATAGGGAGACACGTTAGATAAAACCTTGGTGGGAAGCCGGTTTATAATATAAACAGCTGTGGAACATGCATCAAACCAAAATTTTTGAGGCATATGAGCATGAGAAAGCATTGTAACACTTGTTTCAACTATATGATGATGCTTTCGTTCGGCAATTCCATTTTGTTCAGGATGTTTTGGACACGAAAAACGTTGGGAAATCCCATGTGTAGCAAGAAAAGTTTTGAAAGTGCGACTCATGTATTCACCACCTTCATCACATTGAAGGGCTTTAATAGATTTGTTAAACATTTTTTCAACATGGGTTTTAAATGTCACAAAAATTCCAAACACTTCAGATTTATTTTTTCACAGGAAAGATCCACGAATAGCGGGAGTAGTCATCCACAAACAACAAGTAATAACGAAAACCTTCATTAGAAATAATAGGAGAACTCCAAACATCAGAGTGCAAAAGTTCTAAAGGACAATAAGACACGGACACAGACTTGCTAAAGGGAAGTTTAGTGCTTTTGCCTAATGGACAAGAGTCACAAAACGTTACAGTAGTTGTACCAGATGATGGTACTTGGTTATTTGCAATTAAATATTTAATAATTGACGAAGCAGGATGACCAAGACGTAAATGCCATTTTTGAGGCGAGACTCTAACACCGACACACACTGAAATAGGATAGTTGGACAATCCACCGCCACCAGGAAATGGATATAATCCATTCTCACATCTCCCGCGGAAAAGCGTCTTCCGTGTTTTGAGGTCCTTAACAAGGAAGAAATAAGGAAATATTAGTATGTAGCAATGGTTATCTAGGGTGAATCTGTGTGCTGAAATAATATTAGTGGATGCGGATGGACAATGTAAAATGTCATGGAGGTTAAATGAGCAAGACTGAGTTGAAATTTGATTCGAACCAGAATGTGCAATGGAAAGTTGAGAACCATTACCTACTCCACCAATGTTTTCATTACCAGTGTATTCTTTTGGATTTGCAATATTCTGAAGGTCTGGGGTGACATGAGCATTGGCACCCGTGTCAAGAAGCCAGTTTCCATTCGTAGGCATCCCTTGAGAAGATGCCATGGCAGCAAGACGAGTGGTGGGAATGCGTCCTTCATACGCTGTATTCATCCGCTGGTAACAGTCCAGAGCCGGATGGCCAGGTTTGCCACAAATTTGGCATTTGATGCGTTCACCAGAGAGGTTGCACCGGTCACCATTACTTGCAGACGCACCACCACGTTGATAGGTGTTGTTGCGAGGAATACCACCGCGTTGATTGCCATTGTTGATGGCACCACCACGATTGACCGGAGAGCCTCCACGTCCAGTGCCACGAAAGCGACCACCACGGCCTCGTGACGCTACAAAGGCATTGATCGGAGCAGTTTCAATCAACACAGCCTGCTCCGTCATCCGTCTCTCCGTGGTCAGCAGAAGAGCTTCAAGTGTTGGATAAGTGATTGGAGTATCACGAGCTTGTGCTGCATTCACAGTCATCTCGAACGCAGGACCAAGATTATTTAAAATAATTTGAACCAGTTCATCATCACTTACTGGTTGTCCAGCCAAAGCAAGGTTGTCGGCGATCGCATTCATACGATCCAAGTAGTCAGCTACAGAGAGGTCACCCTTCTTCGTCTGCAGCAGTTCTGTACGCAAAAACAATACACGATTCTGGGAAGTTGACGCATACCGTTGTTCCAATGCTTCCCAGGTTGCACGGCACGTGCGTTTGCTTGCTACTGTCGACAAAACAGAAGTAGTGAGAGAGCTGTTGATCCAACTAAGAATCATCTGATCATGTTGAATCCAAGTCATGTAGGCTGGGTTAACGGCAGTGGAGCCAGCCAAATTCGTAGGAGGACACACAACGGAGCCATCAACGTAACCCATCAGGTCACGGCTCTTGAGAACAGGCAAAATCTGAGCGAGCCAAAGCGGATAATTCGAGCGGTCAAGTTTGATATTAACCACACTAGTCATAGAGGTGATGGAGGGTAGGGGGGACGGATTGATGTGAGTGGTGGAGTTGGTGTTGTTGGTGTCAGCCATGGAAGCGTCAGTGGGTTGAAAAAAAAATTGGATCGTTTGTCGTCAGACTGTGGCTCAATACCATGTAAAACTTAGAGTACTAGGGTTTTCAGCTTTTGGTTGCACACCCATATAATGATGGGTCGCAGTCTATTTATACAATACTTTCAGATTACAAGTAGGGTTTTGAATACCCTATTTACATGGAGAACTTTGAATTCAAAAATACAAAATCACAACAACTTATTTTTGAATTATCCAAAACTGAAACCTAACCTAGCAATCTTATCCTATGAAGAGTTTGTTGCGGAACTTAGTTTGGGATAAGATTGACTTGGTCTAACAGCTTTATGGAATAAGTCTGCTTATGTGTGCCGAAATTTGAGCTAATGGTCTTGTTTGTCTTTGAAAATTATTTTATAATGACCACCCTGCTGGAAGCACTTAATAATAGACTCATAGATACCTTTGGTTTCTTCGGATATCTGATGGGTACTGGTTTTTGTAATAGGATATTGCTCGGTTTAGACCCGATCTTAAACTGCTTATCTCAAGTGCAACGCTTGATGCTGAAAAGTTCAGTGATTATTTTGATTCTGCTCCAATTTTTAAAATTCCTGGGAGGCGGTATCCTGTTGAAATACATTACACGAAAGCACCAGAAGCTGATTACTTAGATGCAGCAATTGTAACTTCACTCCAAATCCATGTGACGCAACCTCCGGGAGATATATTGGTGTTCCTCACTGGTCAAGAAGAAATCGAGACAGCGGAAGAAATAATGAAGCACAGAACACGGGGTCTAGGGACAAAAATTGCTGAGCTGATTATTTGTCCCATATATGCAAACCTACCAACTGAGCTGTAATCAAAAATTTTTGAACCCACACCTGAAGGGGCAAGGAAGGTTATCCTTGCCACAAATATTGCAGAAACTTCGCTTACCATTGATGGGATCAAATATGTTATTGACCCTGGTTTTTGCAAGATGAAGTCCTATAATCCAAGGACTGGTATGGAGTCGTTGTTAATGGCATCAGCAATGCAGAGGGCAGGTCGATCTGGTCGAACGGGTCCTGGAAAGTGCTACCGCTTATATACTGCCTACAATTATTACAATGATTTGGACGACAACACAGTACCAGAAGTGCAGAGGACTAATCTCGCAAATGTTGTGCTTTCGTTGAAGAGCCTTGGTATTCATGACTTGTTACATTTTGATTTTATGGACCCTCCACCATCTGAAGCATTACTAAAAGCCCTGGAACTTTTATTTGCACTAAGTGCATTAAATAAGGTGGGTGAGTTGACTAAAGTTGGTCGAAGGATGGCAGAGTTTCCACTTGACCCCATGCTATCTAAGATGATAGTTGCTTCTGATAAGTACAAGTGTTCAGATGAGATTATTTCCATTGCTGCCATGCTTTCCATTGGTAATTCAATATTTTACCGTCCAAAGGACAAGCAAGTCCATGCGGACAATGCACGATTGAATTTTCACATGGGGAATGTTGGAGATCACATTGCGTTGCTCAAGGTATACTTTCGCCTTCCTTTACTGTATAGTTTTGTTTCCATATTTCCTTTAGTGAACATGTCTGATGTTTACGGCTTTAAAACATGACTTTGGGACTTGGGGGATCGGAAAATGGTAAAGTTCATATTTTAACGTTAAGTAGTTATAAACTTATAATGAATTGAATGAAGTTGGTACTGATTCTATTATAAAAGATATAAGAACCGTTGAATCAGAAACAAGTTAATTAAGATAAATTACTAACTGTGTCAAGTAATATTTCAGTTGTTATTGACCCCATTTGTCTGTTTTTTTCTTCTTATAATCATAGGTTTATAATTCATGGAAAGAGACCAATTATTCAACCCAGTGGTGTTACGAGAATTATGTACAGGTACATTTTGATATTTGAGACAGATGCTTGTTAAAATCTTGATGTATTTTTTATTTGAAACGTTGATACTAGTTTAGGTGTTTCCGTTTACTTGTAGGTACTAATTAACATCTTGCTTTTACTATATCGATTGACACTTTATTGACTCTTGAATATTTATCAACACTCCTTACAGGTGAGAAGCATGAAGCGTGCTAGAGATATTAGAGACCAGCTCGAGGGACTCTTGGAGAGGGTGGAGATTGAGCTGGTTTCAAATACGAGTGATAACGAGACTATAATGAAGGCCATTACATCTGGTAAATATACCATTACCGTTTTACCATAATGATCTAAAAGTGAAATCCTTCTTCCTTTTACTCGTTCATTGTTGAATTAAACTGTAATGGTTGCTATTTCTGTCAGGCTTCTTCCCTCATTCTGCAAAGCTTCAAAAGAATGGATCTTATAGAACGGTCAAACATCCGCAGACTGTCCATATACATCCGAGCTCAGGGCTGTCACAGGTAAAGAAGAACTGCATTATCCTCGTTGCTACTTTCCATGAGAATTTAGTCTTTTGGTTCGCAATCTAAACTGATCTCGCTCATGCTGTGCTTTATTTCTAACTCATTATATTTGCATATGAACACGTGTACATGATACCAATTAGAAAAAATTCAGGCTTTTGTACAATTTGGATAACCATTAAGGGAGATTTAATGCATCTACATCTGTGCATCTTGTAGTAATTTGATGACAGATTTCACTGATGGATTGCTCAATTGTGTATTTCTTTTTGTTTCTCTTCAGGTGCTTCCGAGATGGGCTATATACCATGAATTGGTACTTACGACCAAGGAATATATGAGAGAGGTATCTGCTCCTTGTACCTTTCATTTTCGATGATCAATATATTTCGTGTACGGTATTTGCATTACAGCTAAAGCCTACAAATTAAATTGCAGGTGACAGAATTAAAGCCAGAGTGGTTAGTGGAAATAGCTCCGCATTATTACCAGCTGAAGGATGTTGAAGATTGTATGATCTCTCTCTCTCTCTCTCTCTCTCTCTCTCTCTCTATTATGTATTGTTATTCTGCTACTTTAATGTACGATTACCTCTATCGTCAATCATATAACTGTTGATTTCTCTAGTAAAAAGATTTCTTGTTTCATTTGATTGTTCAAATTGCTGAACTATTTTTATCAATGGCAGCATTATCAAAGAAAATGCCTCGTGGAGAAGGGCGTGCGCAAGAAGGCTGAGAATTTGAAGATAATTGTATATACATCACTGGTGGCTTGTTGAAGCCTGCAAGTACAATTTTGTGTATTTAACTGCGTACTTTATCAAGTAGTTGACAAACTAACGACTCAGGCATTTCTAGAGATGGATCCTTTCGTAGTCACGGTACTGTTTCTACAAGATAATCCGAGGATACTCTTACTGCCAGGTTACGATTTAGTTCGAGGTAGACGACGATGTTTTGATCACATGTATAAACTCTCAGGAATACTAAATAGAGGTTAATCTTATGTAATAGCAGGTTTATGAGGTAGCGATGATGTCTTAATGAGGAATTAGGCAGCTGAGTTGTGTTCTGTATCAAACATTTGTACAAGGATTATTATCCATTCAATGAATTTTGTTTCACTCCTCAAGATGTTTTGTTACGTTTTTTTTTCGATTAGGAGCTCCTCGGGAGGAGAGAAACTTATCCGCAGGTGGCGGTATCTCAAGTCCCAATTCTATTATACGTCATCATGATTTAATTTTTCGGCATGATATTATGTGATTGGTTTATGCATTGCCACTTTACGTCCCGAGTGCATGTAAGTTTCTTTTAATGGGACCTCTGGTTTTTACTTCTGCCTAATTGTGGTTGACCCTTGACTTTAGTTTAACAAAAGATCCTCCCTAAATTCGCGGGCTGAAGGCTACAAGTAGGCTATTGGGATTGGACCAGTTTTTCGAATAAATATTAAATAGTGGTTATTCGCTGGAAAGGTTGCACATGTCAATTTTGCATATGCATTTGCAAATTACTCGTATGCACGCTTAACGTTAGCATTTGTCAAATACATAATGAGTCAACTATCCTTTGTAGAAGTATGGATTATTGTTCACTTAATGATCGATTTAATCGTTCTAATCAACCATCAAAACAGTGTAAATTGCTAAACTTCAAAATTAGAATGCCTAATTTGAGTTCGTTTGGAAATACTTTTAAAATGGTTGAAAGCGCTTCTAATAAAAAAAAACGTTACACCCAATTCTTAGTAAAAGTGCAAGTGAATCCTAAAAAACATTTAAAATGGTAACATTGAGATTGAACATCACTATATTCTAGTAAAAAAAACTTTACACCCAATTCTTAGTAAAAGTTCAAGCACATTGAGATTGAACATCACTATATTCGTGAATGTGTGCTTAAAGGAAGAGTCGAGGTTTCTGAATTGGAAGGAATGCTAACGTTGCTGACATCTTTACAAAGTCACTCTCCATAGGACCGTTAGAAGGCTTCCGCGCAGCTTGGGAACCCATACGTGCCTAACAACTTGTATTAAATTCTCAATAGTGGCTGTCTTGGAACCCATACGTTTTCATGGTGCAGACACTACTTTATGTTTTGTTTTCCTTTCGGACAATTTTTTTATTTCAGTTGCCTTGTACTCATCTTTTTGAGTTAGTTTTTCATGTTGGTTTAGTGTGGAGACTGCACTAACTGAAGAGAAATTTTTCATTCTGACGAGAACACAAGTGGTACATCATATGTTTTAATAGAAAAAGTGAAAATTTTTATTTTTTAAGTTATTAACTTTTTAGCATACATATCCCACCATTTGTATAGTGACACACGGTGTATCACCCCGTGTATCGATCACATTGAAAAATCTCTCTTAACTGAAAAGCAATATTCTGGAGTGTAAAATATTGCCTTTCTCTGCACAACCAACCAGGATTGATTTCTTTGGAGAAAAAGAAAATTAAAGAATTAATTTGCTATTTCTAATTGTCTTTCTTTTAACGTAATAAATAATTGGAAGCTTCAAAGTAATTGTAAAGAAATTTAAAAATATATTAATCATTCTGACTGGTAAGCAAAGTCGGCTGAAACTTAGCACAATTATAATTGGGATTCATCAAACCACACAGAGGGTCTCTATTGGAAATTAAGATGTAATATTTGACAACTCTCCCATCTGTATAGCTCTCTAGCTTCGTCCCTGTCTACTTCCCTATTTCCCCAATCGATAAGAGAGAGGCAACTCATTAGAGTGTTGCCCAAGAAAGCTATTGATTAGGGTAGATGTAAACAATGGCAAAACAAAGTGGTGGCAATATATGTTCTCCTTAGACTCTCCTGATTTTGATCTTAAATTGATTGATGATCTATGAGAAACTATTAAATTCCGACTGAACTCCTGGGGTTTGCGATTTACGCGCTGCAAACAAAATGTGTAGGTGATTGGTACGAAACTGAGTTTGCGATTTACGTGCTACAAAATGTGCAGAGTCTTGGGCAGATCGTCTTCAACCTCTCGGTAGGGATTGGTTGGAAGGTGAAGGTACGAATGGAGGGAAATAGTCCGGCAAAAGCTTCAGGGCAGAGTTCCTCCAAGTACAAAGCTCGTATTGCTATGAGCCCAAGACTGCACAACTGCGTGTTCGAGTTCAGAAAGCCTCTTACTAAGGGCCAGCTCCTTCAAATGTTATTTGAAGCTTAACTTTTACCACAAAAATGACTTCTCTCTCACTACAAAAATGTATTTACAAGAAGCACTACATATTTATATTTATAAATATCGCTACAAAAATGACCTCACTGTACAAAATACAAAGGCTTTGAATCGATGAAGATTTCTTGTTGCGCTTGGAAGTTTAAACCAAACGAATAATCTTGCGGTGCAGCCATCCCGGCCTTGCCTAAAACTCGGATGTTTCCCATTTGAATTGATGCAAGTATCTCCGCAATACGCAGGAGCTTTGGAATTATGTTCTTTTTCTAAAGATCCCCTGTAGGAAAAGGCTTTCAAATGCTCAGTCTTCAACTTCGGTGTGAAAAATGAAACTCGGAAATACTGTCGTGATGTCCCTAGAGGATTGGTTCACAGGCAGGTCAGTAATTTTCAATTAATACTGAAATCTTAGTTGAAAGCTTGGATGCTTCAAGTAAGAGACGCAGGCAAGTTACATACTTCAAATAAGGAAGAGTCATGTTTTTCAGAAGCGATGGATGCCGAAGCACGAAAACCTTCCATTCTTCTTTGTTAATTTTCCCATCTTTGTCAGCATCAGCGTCGGCAAATGTCTGCAACACAATTAGAGATGCCGTGGGTGCTAAATTCTCTTGGCGCTAGATCGCCAACACCCGGTAAATAAAATTCAGACCTAGACATGTTCAGCGCTTACCTTCTCAATGATTTCCTCAAGAATATCATCCGGCAATTTCACGTCGGATTCCATCAATATGGCAATCACCATTTGCTTAACCTGAAACAAAGTACCAACTTAACAACACATCTAAAAATAGTTTACCTCGGAGATTCAGAGGTTAAGAAAAGTATCGTGCTCACCTCTTCTCGCTCAATGAATCCAGTTTGTCTCAGATCATACAGCCGAAATGCAACTGCAAGTAATCAACAAACACAAATCATTAAATAAGAACGACACACGACCTGCATTTACACAATCCAATACATAGCAGTAACACGTACAATCGATTTTGTCATCAATAGGGGCGTAAGGATGGAAGACATTGAGTGCATGAACAAACTCATCAAATTCAATGACACCATTTTTCTTTTCATCAAATAGATCAAAAACCTACAAGATCGAAAACAAGTTAGCAATCATACACACGAAGGCAGAGCTACACATACAAAACAAAACCATTCATTCCTTTTGCTCACCATCCATCACCGTCGCATTGATTGCCGTTAGTTGAGTGTGATTTAATCAATCTACCACCAAAATCTCAAAATTTAAACTCATCTAACTGCAATCAACACAATGGTGAGCAAAATTATTTCAGCTGCTCGATGCATTTACCCGGTCAAGGAACAGATTTTCGCCTTGGGGAGTTTGAAATAGTGCTAATTGAAGTTCCTCCTACAGCATAACCACCATTACACAATTAAGCACGACAACTCCAATCTCAAAAGAAACATCACAGTTCTTCAAAATATGAAGAATTCTAACTTTCTAAGCAAATTCAGCTGACCTTGTGAATCGATCCGTCGTCGATAATCGAGCTGCTCAGCTTCTTAAAAAGCTCATACAACGCCTCCAGCTCGTTGACAGTAACTGCATCATGATTTCATAATTTCTGTTAAATTTTTTTTTCCCAAATTCCAAAACAAAACGAAAAAAAATTCACAATTCCAATACATCTGGTTTCATCGGCGAGGTGAGACATATCGCCGCAAGCGAAACCGCGGTTGATTGGGCGGCCGGTACGGAGGCTGCAGCAACCGGTCACGGCGAAAACCAGCGCCTCTACCATAGCTGCAAACGGTATAAACGCCGCGCAGATCTTCTCCCCGATTGATAACGAACTCGATCTCTGCTCAACATCCGGAAAAAAAAAAAAAAAAAAAAATTACGCTCAATGCCGGTCGATTAATTCAACAGAAAATCAAAGTCAACATTTGAAAAAAAAAAAAATATTTAAAAAACTGATGAAAATTGAATTAAATTAGGGAATTATTGTACCGAGAATTCCATTGCTGTCGTCTGCAACGGGGCGGAGACAGGATTTTCTTTCTTGGTGGGCTAACTGAAATTAATGTTATAAAATCATACATTTATTTTTTTATGACGTAAAAATTATATATTATTCAATATAATAGATTATAAATTATTAAAAATCATAACGTAGCCGATATATTCAAGGACAATATAAATAATTAACCTATTAATTAAATCAAGAATAATTAAATAAAGAGATTAAGAATGTACCAAAGGTGACTTCATTAGAAAATCGCAACAGAAAGTAAGAAATTGTGAACATAGGGATTTATTTGTGGATTTAAAAAAATTATTTTTCTTTTCTTGATTAAGAAGCATAGATTCTAAATCGTATAGGATAAATAGTTTTTTTCTTTTACAAATAGGATAAAGAGAGACGGGAGATACAACTAATTTAAAATTTTTGGTATAAAACTTATGGGGTGTAATATTTACACACATTTTTTTCCTTCTCATACATCTCTCATTAATTTATGTCAGTTATTTTCTTCAATTCATTTGATCCGATGGTCGGAAATTAAAAAGGTATGTAAAAAAGTAAAAAGAGATGTGTAGATAACACATTCTAAACTTATTATTTATTACCTATCCTCTACTAAATTTACATTAAATAATAACCTGCATTGAAAGCCTATAAACATGGGATTACAAAAGAATAGTGTTATTCACATTTATTTTTACCTTCAACACACCTATACTAATTTTTTGCCATTGACCATTTTCAAATGAAAGCATAAATAGCATTAGCATTACAAAAAAACCTTCCTAGGATATAGCCCACCGTATTTGAAAAGCATAAATAGCATTAGCATTACAAAAAACCTTCCTAGGATATAGCCCACCTTAGCCTTGCGGGTCGCTCCGCCAACAGTTCATCGGATCGAGGCTACTTCTTCTGCGCCTTGTGCTCTTCGAAGAAAAATGTCCGCGGGTGCACCGGAAGGCTTCAAGGGGCTGCTTCTCTCTCGCTTCGCTGGCGCGGATTTTACATTTGGTTTCAGGGTGGACGAGCACGATACCCGCGCGAAGAGCTTCGATTTATATATCAACGGACGTCAAGTGCCTGTCCTAATCCCACCTGGCTGTGAATACAGGTGAGCTACGATAATGACACGTGGTTTGTCGATTGGTTTTGTAGCGCTTTGTCCTGGAGCATTCCCGCGACGGGTAGTGAGCTATGCAGGTTTTAGTGGAAAAGTTATTTTTTTAATTATTTTTTTTGGTGGAAAAGTTGGATACGTGGCTGGGATCATAACGATTTTTTATCCAATCACAGATCTAATAGTTTGTCAACTAGGCAAATAATTGGATTATGCTAAAATCCATTTAAACTACTGGGATGGAGGAAGAGAAGGTTTAAATATGTAATGTTATAAGATGACGAGGAAAACTTTATCAAAGCAATCAATCACATGCTACAAAAAATATTTTGTTAATCTGACGTTTCGTGCTCATAACATCATCTATAAGTTTTGGGTTTGTGCTCGGATGTAACGGTTGAAGGTGTACTTATGTTATGAAAATTCTTTTCTAACTAATTGAATAGTTTAAAAGAAAATGCTAGCAAGATTCATTCAAAAAAAGAGTACGGTCAAACTCACATACGTAAAATTACACTTCCTTAAATTGTAATATCAGTCACAGTTAAATGGATTAAATGAATGTAAGATTTGAGTTGTTTCCTTATCGACTTTGGATCATAGCACTCCAAAAGTAGTCCATACAAACAATCTAAGCTTATATTCGGAGTTTCCCTGAAGTTGGTAAGGCAAAATGCGGCCATCCTAGCTCATTGAGTGCTCAACCTTCGGCCATCAAAATTACATACTTTGTGACCCAAAAGTCATTTCTTTGTCTTCCACCTCTGTCTGCTTCCTCTCCCTGACCACCTCACTGGCTTGACGGCAAGACTCCATTTTCGTTCCCCTCATTTACTAGATCACCGCCGCCACCACCAAAATCTCCCACTACTAGACGGACCTCTTCGTCGCCACCACCGAACACCCAAAATACGACTATAGACATCCGAAATTATTTGATCCGCTCAACCGAAATTTGGAGCTATCTTATCACGCTTCATGATCATCACGTGGCACATCCACTGGTTTGGATCAAGTGGATGTTTTCTAGTAGACAACATGGTATGAAAATATGTTAGACAACATGGTATGAAAGTAAATGTGGTACCCTCTTATATTGGTAGGTCGAGGTGGAGCAAATATGGTATGAAAATGTTATAAGTGTAACATTATTCAAATATAAATAGTAGACAACATAACATCTAGTAATTATTGTCTAACAATTCATGTCCATTTTTAATAGGACAATATTTGGGAGACTAAAATTTTAAATTAAATAAAATGTTACCAACAGAAAATAAGCACATTAATTAATACTTAAATAATAATCAAATTATCAATAACCACATCATTTTTTAACGATTAATCATTCTCCAACTCATCATCTAAACATTCACTTTTGCATGTGAAACTCCTTATTTGTTTAAATTTCTTTTACCAAGTCAGTGTAAGGCAACTGTTTATACATTTTTTTTTGTAACACTGTTTATACAATTATTGTCATTGTTTAATGGGTGTAATTAACACATGGATTAAACAATAAATAAGGCACAAACGTTTCTGTATTATAACTAGCGATTACGTGTGGAACGAGTCTTTTTGTGGGCAAATTTGTGGGCGAATATGTAATATCACGATCGATGATGGCTTACGAGGTTGTTATGACACAACCATCGCAGTCTTAGGTAGGGGTGGTGTCACATCTCGGTCCGGGACAAATCATTTTCTGGACCCGTTCCATCACCGTAGTACGATATTGTCCGCTTTGGGCTTACCATTCCCTCACGGTTTTGTTTTTGGGAACTCACCAGCAACTTCCCAGTAGGTCACCCATCATGGTATTACTCTAGCCCCCTTCTCACTTAACTTCGGAGTTCCTACGCAATCCGAAGCCAGTGAGCTCCCAAAAGGCCTCGTGCTAGGTAGGGATGGAAATATACATTTAAGGATCACTCCCCTGGCGATGTGGGATGTCACAGGTGGGCACTTGGAACCGAAAACTGAA
Source organism: Pyrus communis (assembly GCF_963583255.1). Classification (NCBI taxonomy): domain Eukaryota; kingdom Viridiplantae; phylum Streptophyta; class Magnoliopsida; order Rosales; family Rosaceae; genus Pyrus; species Pyrus communis. The sequence continues at coordinate 2,490,027 of NC_084817.1, forward strand.
ACTGAAACCGAGACACAAATCGAATCGAACTGCACCGAACAGTTTGATTTTGCGGTTTTGAAACCGAACCGCAGCAAAGAAAACGGTTTGGTTGCGGTTTTGGGTTTTCAAAACCGAAACCGCACCATATATTGAATGTTATGTAATTTTGCACCACTATTCGAGTCCATACATGATACATCTGTCTCCCTCTCTCTCTCCCAAAACTCAACTTCATCTCTATCTCTCTCAAAACTCATGAAGCTCAAAAGGGGAACTGGGTTCGTTTGAATGTTATGTAATAAGTGTTAACATTATTCAAATATAAATAGTAGACAACATAACGTCTAATAATTATTGTCTAACAATTCATATCCATTTTTTAATGGGATAATATTTGAGAAGATTAAAATTTTAAACTAAATGATATGTTAACAATAAAAAATAAGCATATTAATCAACATTTAAGTAATAATCAAATTATCAATAACCACATCATTTTTTAAAAATCATTCTCCAACTCATCATCTAAACATTCACTTTGCATATGAAACTCCTCATTTGTTTAAGTTTCTTTTACCAGTTAGTGTAAGGCAACTGTTTATACATTTTTTTTGTAACACTGTTTATACAATTATTGTCATTGTTTAATGGGTATAATTAACACATGGATTAAACAATAAACAAGGCACAAACGTTTCTGTATTATAACTAGCGATTACGTGTAGAACTAGTCCTTTTGTGGGCAAATTTGTGGGCGAATATGTAATATCATGATCAATGATTGCTTAAGAGGTTGTTATGACACTACCATCGCAATCTTAGGAGAGTGTATTCAATTAAAATTTTGAAAGATTTTAATTCTTTTAATGAATATAGAGGTATTCAATCAAGAATTTAAGTGATTCTCTAAAATTCAAAGTGTGTTCAATTAGAATTTTAAAATAGTTTATCAAAATCATTAGAAGTCCGGGTGTATTCAATTAGGATTTTAAAGAAATTTATAACATTCCAAGTGTATTCAATTATAAATTGATTTTAAGGAATTCGAGAAAGTTGAGAAATTAGAGGGAATTTGAGAGATTTTGTAGTGTATTTTAAGCATCCATAAATCTCACATCTTCCCATGAGATTTCGAGGGAATTTAATCAAAATTTTATATGAAATCTCTACAAATCAATTAGAGGGGTGTATTCAATTGGGAATTTGAGAGATTTTAGTGGATTTATAAATTCATAGATTTTTATGAAGTTTAACTGATTTCTAAATATTCTATGTAAAATTTTAATTCAATTCCCTCAAAATCTCGTAGAGAGAGATAAGATTTGTGGATGCTTAAAATACACTACAAGATCTCTCCAATTCCCTCTAATTCCTCAACTCTTCCAAATTCTTTAAATTCTAATTCTAATTGAATACACCTGAAATGTTATAAACTTCTTTAAAATTTTAATTGAATACAACTGGATTTCTAAGGATTTTAATAAATTATCTTAAAATCCTGATTGAATAAACATTGAATTTCAGATAATCACTTAAAATCCTAATTGAATATCCCTAGATTCATTAAAATAATTAAAATCCCTCAAAATTCCAATTGAATACACCCCCCCCTTAAACTCTATAAAAATCCATGGATTTATAAATACATTAAAGTCTCTCAAATTCTCAATGGAATACACCCTCCTTAATCAACTGGCTATAATTTCTCAAGCAAAAATAGTTGTATGAGTAGACTTCCCATTGATTCTCAGTACTAAAATCTAATGATTAATTCACATGGATTTTATAAGATTCCAATATTGTCAATTTCAAATTTTCTTTGTTGGAAAAATTATTAAAATAAAGAAACAAATGTCGTAGATGTTCGAAATCCACTGCTGGTGTGAAAACCAGACTAGTGATCAGGGGGAGGTTAAAATACCTTTATAAGTCTTCCTGGGCCCCAAAAAGAGTGAATAAATGTGGCTTGCCACCATTTATCCCTTAAAAAAAATAAAAAATAAAAAATAAAAGGTCATAGATAATATTATTGATATATTTGTTATAATATAAGCGAACAACTACGAAGAAAAACCTAGCAGCATTGATTGTTGTGGATGTAGACGTGCAATATGTCTAGGAAAGATTTTTTTCGAACGGTGAATGACAAATTGATTGAGAGGGTTCGAAAGCTGAGTGTTCTAAAGCCTGGTTTGGTACTGAGATGATTCTAAAAAAAGCTGGGAGCTGTTTTTGTGTTTGGTAAACATTCAACTTCAGCTTTTTTTCACAGTTTTTTGTGAAAAAAAAAGCCAAAAACAAGAAGCTGCAAAACCCAACTTTGAAAAACCGGCTTTTTTTCACATCTGTTTTACATAAAAATTTACCAAACACTATACTACTGTTTTTTTTTTTTTCAAAAACACTTTTACAAAAAAGTTTACCAAACACTCTGCTGCTTTATTTCACAGCTGCTTATTTTCACAGCACAGTAGAAGCAGTTTTTTTTCAAAGCACATCAATACCAAACCAGCCCTAAGTATGGATGCAACTCAGGCAGGTTAGATGGTCAACCTAAATCTAACCCAATCTTCACAATTTGGGTATGAGTTGGGTCGGATTCGCCCAACTTTATCTAGTTTAATCTTATGACATCTTATTTGCTTTATTTCCCAAATTTTGAACCAAACAACGTTAATATTAGTTAAATTTCATTTACACATCATCATTCACACAAAAGTTAAAACAAACAACTTGAACACTATTTCTAATAGGGAACTGTTATTAGCACTCCAAAAATCTCAATTTGCACTCATCACAAGTGTATTTTTCTTTAAATATAGAAAGTTTGGAGTGCTAAATGAGAATTTTGGAGTGCTAATAACAATTCCCTTTCTAATATTTCAACAATGCAAAGTTCAAATTAAATTATAAGACGTAAACTAAAACTTTAACCAAAAGAAATGTAAAAGTAATAATGTCATTCATTATCCAAAACTTATACATAATTTTTATAATATAAAGTGAGATGGTAATATATGGATGAGTAAATTTGAGCTCAAAATCAAGCTAGGTTTAGGTTGACATGGTCGGGTAAGATATTAACCCAACTCAACCCAATCAATGATCGGGTTGAGATTGAGTTGGGTTTGAGCGGTTTTTTTTCTTCATTGTAGCCCGTCCGGTCGAATTTAAAATCATATTGGATATGAGCATATTCGGATTGACCTAACCGAAATTAGACCCCTAATACTAAATAATTATAGAGAAGTTATTGGCCATTTTTAACTGTTAAGTAAATGTGGACCTACGAGGATCCATAATTAGCAGTCACTCATGTACGTAGACAAAACATGGAGTACCTTTATCGCATTAGTTAAGAATCATTACCTTTAATTTGTCGTTAAAGCCGTGTTTTTTTCCCTTGCCTTTGGCAAGGTTGGTAGTTGGTGCTCCAAATCTATCGGTTTTTTAGCCAAAATGGTCTTTGTGATTTGCATAACTCATCACTTTGGTCCCTGAGATTTCAAATCAATAGAAGTGGTCCCTGAGATTGTCCACCATCCATCATTTTGGTCCTTCCATTGAAAACTCCGTTAAGTGTCCTGGAGCTTTTGGCCGGAAGTTTGAGCAAAGCTTCGTAACTCAATTGTTTCTTAACCAAATTCGACCCATAATATATCAAAATGAAGATAGGAAAGTGTAGAATAAGATTATACCTATTTGGAAGCCCAATGGTTGCCGGAGATGGTCAGAAAATAGCCTCAAAGTTGACTGGTCCGAGGGAAAACTGGAAAACTCGCCGAAAATTGGGTAAACTTTAAACGTTCATAACTTCTTCAATACTCAATGAAATCAAGTGATTCAAGAACGAAAATCATACTTCTCAACGAGATTGAGAGAATGATACCTTCTTTGATGGCTAAATCACCGTGTTTTGGCCGAAAAACGGCTCGAAAATGGCTAACTTGAGACCAAGATGGCCACTTTTGAGCCATTTTTCGACCAAAGCACGGTGATTTAGCCATCAAATAAGGTATCATTCTCTTCATCTCGTCGAGAAGTATGATTTTTGTTTTTAAATCACTTGAGTTCGTTAAGTATTGAAGAAGTTATGAACTTTTAAAGTTTACCCAGTTTCTGGTGAGTTTTTCAGTTTTCCCTCGGACCAGTCAACTTTGAGGCTATTTTCCGTCTATCTCAGGCAATCATTGGGCTTTCAAATGGTATAATATTATTCTACACTTTCCTATCTTCATTTTGATATATTATGGGTCGAATTTGGTTAAGAAACGATTAAGTTACGAAGTTTTGAAAATTGCTCAAACTTCCGGCCAAGAGCTCTGGAACACTTAACGGAGTTTTTAACAGAATAACAAAAATGATGGACGGTGGACAATCTCAAGGACCACTTCTATTGATTTGAAATCTTAGGGACCAAAGCGAGTAGTTATGCAAATCTCAATGATCATTTTAGCTAAAAAAACCTATTTGGTTTGGTTCACTTTTACCTTAATTGGCCCATGGTTGTTGCGAGTATCTCAACGAACAGTCAAGGCTTCTGTAAGGAGATGGAGCTGAGTCAACTAATGACTGACGTGTGGGTCTTTCCTTTTCCTCGATAATTTTATTTTCGTGCGTATATTTTGTTGTGTCGTTTCTGTGTGCTTGCCTTACGTTTTGCGGGTGCTGTGATGTGAATTTGAAGTAGGATTGTTTTCTCTCTCTCTCTCTTTTTTTTTCCTTCAATTTCTTTCTTTTTTACTTGAACGATCACGGTTAAGTCACGTCAATATCTTATATTAATTTTTTATGGAAAGAGAAAGATAAAATAGAGAATACAAGAGGAGGGGATAGAATGAGATGGAAATGAGGGAAGAGAATCCTAGTACTGTGAATTTACTTTTATCTGGATGTATTTTTGTTCATTATTCTTTAATGAATAATGTTAAAGTAAATTAAATTTGATAAACTAAATTATGTGACTGTTAAAAATTGAATTATTGATTAAGTGTTGATTAACTGCTTATTTTTTTATTGGCAACACATCATTTGGTTTGCAAATTTAGTTTAAAAATTGATCTCCCTAGTATTATTTTTTTCTAATATTATCAGGTAATACTCATTGCTCTAATTATTATCATTGATGATTTTAACATTCTAGGTTTGTCTATCCACTACACAAATCTTGAATTTTAAACTCATTCAATGGTAATAAATAACATAATGAGGTTTACCATCACTTGAAAAATATTCCCGAAAATATTTCCAAAGTACTCCGATTAAAATTTATCGTGTTTATCAATTTTCAGTAAATCTATATTAAAGGCATGTGATATCAATGTTGTATTAGGATTAGATTTCGTGTTTCCCTGTTATTCGTATTTTTGTTGTTCTTTTAGTAAATTCGTCTTAAAACCCTCCGTTTCATCACTGCACTATGGGATCTGTTCGAAAAAAGACATTAGGTGTTGTCAAGTTGAGCGAACCTCGAATGCCTTCATCGTATAAGTACCAGAGTACTCGGTTCTTCTTTGTTAATGCAGGTAATAAAAGGAGAGGAAAATTTGGACACATGGCTTGGACCTTTCTGTCAAGCACATGAAAATTCCTGACCATATTTATAAATAATTCAAATTCACAGCTCGGACTGATCACGCCATGGTTGATATGCTTTGCCTGCCTAAATGCGTACAACAATACAAAAGTAAAGGTGGCTGGATAATGACCACACATACATATCCTCTGTTTAAAGTTATGTATTTGATTAAGATCGGATATGAAGCAATCACGCCGCTTAATCGTATAATCAAATATCATACCGTCTTTTCATTTTATAAGTGAGAATTTTTTATATGAATTTCGTGAGTAGTGATTCGATACTAATTTGTTAGTATAGTTGTATCTAAAAACATCCATTTATAGTTTTAATTTCTTACTTTTCTTTCATATAATTCTTTCATTTTTTTTTGTTTAACAACGAGACTAAACGCTCGATAAGAAAATCATGAGGTTTTTGGGTATATGTGGTCCAATATACTAGTGAATAGAGTATTAGATTTCTATTCATGCGCTCTGAGTTCGAAACTCATCACCTCTTAAATTATTGTAATGGTTTCAAACTCTCCTCTTCCCTCTAATAATAGTAAAACTTTTGAAATATCATGAGGTCTTAGGGTCCAAGCAGCGCCTATAACAACAACAACCAAACCAAAATTATTGTCTTACTAAATTATCATTAAGGCAATTAATGTCAAAGTTATTGAGCTAAGATAATTACTGTCTTACTAAACAGTAATTATTCGAGTGCATTTTCACTTTTAAAATTGAATGGTCCAGGCAACTAGATTTTTTTTTAATTTAATTAAAATAAATAAATTTAATATAATTTTCTGTTATAAATAGGTAAAAGTTGGAGAGATAACATTTGAGCGAAGCAAGTGTAAAATATCACACTGTAATTATAACACAAGAGGATGACAAATAAAAGAGGGAAGGAGAGATGCTAATGTTATTGATCTTTTCTTTTCGCAGTGTGTTTTGATAGCACATAGAGCGCTCTATTTATAGAGTAACTCCAAACAAACGTAATCATTACATCTTGAAAAGCACAGCACATACTTTTTGAAAGTATCACACGAATACAATCATCATTCTTTTCCCAAGTCCACATTATTGTTTGGGCATTCATTCATCCACCAATATCTACAACACACCCCCTTGGATGCCCACATATCAACATCAGTTACCTCGTTAAAACCTTGCTCGGAAAAAATTAATGGGAAAAAACCATAGCAAAGGAAAAAGAGTACAACTTTACTTGAATTGTTGATATAATGTTAAGTATGTTTATGTTGCCTCGTTAAAACCTTGATAAGAAAAACTCAGTGGGAAAAATCCTAATCGAAGGAAAAAGAGTACAACATGCATGTATCATGAATGCTCCCCCTTATGTGTATCTCCCCCTGATTTTGCATTCTTCAAATTTAGCTGATTGGTAAGCCGACGTAATTCGATACTTTGCGTTAACTTCTAAAACGTGCACTTTGGTAGAGATTTGGTGAACAGGTCTACCAGATTTTCATTGAAACGGATTTGTCTGACTTCAATAACTTTAGCCTTCTAAAGCTCATGTGCTCTGAAAAACTTTGGAGATATGTGTTTAGTCTTATCGCTCTTGATGAATCCTTCATTTATTTGGGCAACTGTTGTAAATATTGGTGGATAAATGAATGCACACACAGTAATGTTGACTTGGGAAAAGAATGCTGATTGTATTTGTGTGATATTTTCAAAAAGTGTGTGTTATGCTTTTCAAGATGTAATTATTATATTTGTTTGGAGTTGTTTTATAAATAGTGTGTTCCGTGTGCTTTCAAAACACACTGTGAAAAGAAAAGATCAATAACATCAGCATCTCTCCCTCCCTCTTTTATTTGTCATCATCTTGTGTTATCGTTACAATGTGATATTTTACATATGTTTCGCTCCTGTCACTAACAAAGGTTATCTCTCTAACTTTTGCCTATTTATATTACGTTATCAACACGATTCTCTAACCAGCTCCCATCTCCCTTCCTCGAAAAATGCTTCCTCTAAGGATTTTACTATTCTTCTTTTTCCTCTGCCTCACCTGTATAATGTACCCTCGCGATGAACTACTAGTACCATGCCTACTTCTCTTTCTCAATTTAACAATTACTTATATCTTTGATTTCTTGTTTGGTGTAGTTCCTTATTACTAACCCAATTTTTATTTATATTAATTTTAGTGTAATTAAAGATGGTGTGGTACAATCGCCCATCTTGAACTGCAAATTTAATCTTACTGCAATCCAAGATGTTGCAGTATCATCGCTTATCTTGAGCTGCAGATTTAATTTTATTGCAATTTTAGTTGGTGTGGTATAATTGCCCAACCTGCTCTGCATATTTAAATTTTCTTGCTACTTGAGTGGTACGCAATAATCGCTCATCATATGCTATATTTTGTTTTCAATGAGAATGATGTGATACAATCGCCCTCCTCATTAATCATGTAAATCTCAAGCCTGAAGTTTCGAGTGCTTATCATTTTGACCGGAAGATCAAAATGAAAAATTTGTAAGAACCAGAAGTTCTCACACTACATCCCTCCAGAATACATATTATTGTAAGTTCTTACACATCTCATTTTTCAATCGGAAAAGAAAATGGCGAACTTGGCAAAACTTGATTTTATTGCCCTAGACATTACTGGGAATAACTACCTTACCTGGGTAGTGGATGTCAAGATTCATCTGGAGGCAAGGAATCTTAAAGAAACAATCAAGGAGGAGAACAATGCATTTTCTCAAGATCGGACGAATGCCATGATCTTTATCCGTCGCCACCTCGATGAATAGCTAAAGAGCGAATACCTGACGGTTGATGATCCATTAACCCTCTTGAATGCACTAGGAAATAAATATAATCACCAGAAAACAATGATTCTTCTAATGGCTCGTTATGAGTGGACTCACCTGAGGATCCAGGATTTCAAGTCAGTGGCTGAGTACAATTCTATGATGTTCAGAATTAACTCCTAGATAAAGCTCAATGGGGAAAACACCACTGATGAAGATATGCTAGAAAAGACTTTCAGCACCTTTCATACTTCCAATGTGCTCATGTAGTAGCAGTATAGAGAGTGAGGCTTCACTGAATACAATCAGCTAATATATGTGCTCCTAGTAGCTGAACAAAATAATGAGCTTCTGATGAAGAATCATCAGTCCCGGCCTACTGGATCTGCACCATTCCTAGAAGTAAATGATGTTTCCCTCAAAATGAACATCACATCCTCTCGTGGCAATAATTACAAATGAGGATGTGGCCACAAACGAGGTTAATGAAACGGGAAAGACAAGAATCATGGTGTTTAGTTTCACAACCAGATTACAATGCATAATTCAGGCATGAGCTTCAAAAATGTAAATCGCCACAAAGGCAAAGCTCATATGAACAATTCTCCTAGAAACTCTAAATGAACCTACGATAGGTATGGTGGCAATGGGCATTAGGCGCGTACCTATCATACCCCAAAACATCTGGTGGATCTATATCAAGTCTCCCTCAATGAGAAGGGTGTTGAGACCAATTTCCTCGACCAAGCTAGACCAATGGATATACCTGATCCAGTGTACAACTTTTCAAGGCAATTGAACACAACCCACCTAGATGTCTCGGACTTCATTGTGGAAAGAGGGAATGAAGTGTATTGGTCCAATTGAATCATTCATGTTTAATGTACTCTTATTATTCTGAACTTGTAGTCTCAATGCTTGCATTTCAAAATCAATAAAAGTGGCATGTCAATTTCCTTTTATTATAAATAAATTAACTATGATTTCCTTACTCTTAAAGCATGGATAAAAACTATGGTCATTCTCAAAACAAGAGTAATGGCGGAGATATTTGTCTTGCAAACAGCGCAACCACACATACAATACTTCGAGATCGAAAGTATTTCTCAAACTTGATGCTTACAAAAGTAAAGGTAACAACAATATCAGATCAATCAAATGTAATTGAAGGCTAAGGAAAATCCCAGATCATGTTACCAAATGGAACAATATTGTCTATACAGAATGCGTTGTACGCTACTCGATCTACTCAAAATTTATTGAGTTTTAAAGACATATGTTTAAATGGACACTACATTGAAACTAAAAGTGCAGAAAATATGGAGTATCTATGTATTACCTCCAATGATATCCAGAAGCGTATATTGGAAAAGTTGCATAGTTTGTCGAGTAGATTGTATTATACATACATAAAGACAATTGAATCACATACTGTCATAAACCAGAAGTTCATTGATTCAAAAATTTACATGCTTTGGAATGACCGTCTGGGTCATCCAGGATCCATCATGATGCGTAGGATCATTACCAACTCTAATAGACATCCATTATTGAGCATACACATTGTTATCTCAAATGATAACCCTTGCAAGATTTGTTCTCAAGGGAAGTTGGTAATTAGACCATCACAACTAAAGGTTGATGTTGAATCCCCATCATTTTTTCAAAGAATTCAAGAGCATATTTGTTGGCCTATTCAACCATCTTGTGGACCATTTCGATATTTTATGGTTTTGGTTTATGTATCTACCCGATGGTCACATGTTTGTCTCTTGTTTACTTGAAATGTAGCTTTTGCGAGACTTCTTACTCAGATATTTAAATTGCAAGCACAATTCCCAGATTACCTCATTAAGTTAATCCAACTTAATAACGTTGGTGAATTTACTTCTCAAACCTTTAATGATTGCTGCATGACATTAGGCATTGATGTCCATACTCAAAATGGTCTAGTAGAAGCATTCATTAAGCAGCTTCAATTAATAGCTCGCACTCTGCTCATGAAAACAAAATTGCCAGTTTCTGCATGGGAACATGCCATTTTGCATGCTACATCATTGGCTCGATTGAGACCTATAGCCAACCACCAATACTCATCAATACAACTCATGTTTGGGCATCAGCCAAACATTTCACATTTACTAGTTTTTGGTTATGATGTTTATGTGCCGATTGCACCGCTACAACGCACTAAAATAGGACCTCAGAGCGGACTGAGAATTTATGTGGGTTTATATTAAATTAATATAATAAAAAAATTAATTAAATTTAAAAATAATTCACCATATATCATTAAATATTTGGAACCTTTGACAGGTGATATGTTTATAGAACGTTTTGCTGATTGTGACTTTGATGAGACAGTCATCCCGTCATTAGGGGGAGAAAAGACCGTTCTAGAAAAACGGCAGGAGTTAACATGGGTTGTACCCACCTTATCTCATTTTGATCCACGTAACACTCAATGTGAAAATGAAGTGAAATGATCGTTTATCTTCAAAGTATTACTAATCAAATTCCAAATGCATTTAATGATACTATGAAAGGGACAAAATCACATATACAAGTTGCAAATGCACCTGCAAGAATTGATGTTCCTGTTGGACAAAATAAAATGGCAGCGAATGATTCATCTAGTGCACGCCTCAAGCATGGTAGACCCCCAGGTTCAAAAAATTCAGCCCCTTGAAAGAGAAAGTTGAAGACACAACTAAATCCAAATGAAATTATTCAGGAAGAGAAAATGAATGACAAGTCCACAATTTATGATTCTGTACTTCCAAAAAGAAAAAAAATGTCATTGATGAGATACATGTCCCTTAAAAGATAGAGGTACATGAAAGCAAAGAAATCTCCATAAATTATGCTTGTACTAATGAATTATGGGATTGGAATGAAATAACCATCGATGAGATGTTCGCATTCGCAGTAGCCACTGAAATCATATTAAGCGATGAGATTGAGCCCCGTTCTGTTGATGAATGCAAACAGAGACTGAATTGGCTTAAGTAGAAAGATGCAATCCAAGCATAATTAAATTCCTTGGAAAGGCGAAATGTTTTTGGACCAGTAGTCCAAACCCTGCCTGATGTAAACCTCGTGGGTTACAAATGGGTATTTACAAAAAAGCGCAATGAGAAAAACGAGATTGCAAGATATAAATCATGACTCGTTGCACAAGGTTTTTCACAAAGAACTGGAATTGAATATGAGGAGACATACTCTCTTGTAATGGATGCAATTATGTTCCGTTACTTAATAAGTTTAGTGGTTTCAGAAAAACTTAACATGCGACTTATGGATGTCATCACCGCGTATCTATATGGAGAATTAGATACTGACATATATATATATATATATATATATATATGAAAGTCCCAGAAGGATTTAAGTTGCCTAAAATAACTAACAAACCATGAGGTATGCTCTCAATCAAATTAAGGTGATCATTGTATAGGCTGAAACAATCTG